>NC_140170.1:41100603-41160603 GCF_963971535.1 Notolepis coatsorum | reverse complement strand
CGCAAACGTATACATGAAAACATTTATTCTTTTTCCCATGTTGTACGAGGGATAGTGACTGTCAAATGAGCCATACAGTAGTATTGTCTCCATAGCTATAATATAGATAGATATAGCCCTGCAAACACAGCGACTCACAGTGAAAATCCCTATCTTTTACAGCGGTGGCCATTGAGTACAAGGATGGCTAAAACGGGGGCGGCCTGTTCGAGCCCAGCGCTCCACATTTGCTTTCAGTTTAGCTGGTCGTCCGTACTAATACACATTGGCCGTATTAGGGGGTGGGAAACTGATGGGTGGGGATCGGGCGTTGTGGACAGCGACTCCTACAGGTCGGTTGGTGCGCCTGCGCAGTGGAATCAGGAAGTAGGGGTGGACGGTATGGTCTAAAATTTATATCACGGTATAATTTGAAGCATAGACGGTAACGGTATATATCACGGTATCAATGTTTCTGTTAGAATAATTTTTTTTGCCTGATAGGCAGGCTATATAAAGAATGACATCCTCAAGGCATGTATATTTATAATATTTTAACTTAAAACTAGGCTACTTTTGCGTATAAAGTCATTATATTCCAAATAAAATAAGTCCCGAGTCGAGACTCCTGCTCCCATTGCAAACAGCGGGGCTGGATTTTGCTAGAAGCATATGTAGCTGCAGAGCCGCAGAGCGAATTGAATTGAATAAGAATTGAGACAAAGGTGCCACTCATCCTCAGCTTTAAGAATTGACAATTGTGTCAACAAATTGACACATGTGTCAACAAATTGACACATGTATCAACAAATTGACACACAAAATGCTTAGAGACGATGGGGGTCAGAACGGCGCAAGGGTGGGGGGGCGCTGTGACCAGACCTGAAAGAGCCCCTGGCTCTGCGGCTCTGCAGCTGCATGCTATTCGCAAATCCACTGCTGCAGCCGTCCTCCCGGCTCCCGCTGCAGCCGTCGTTATCATAACACTACACACATATCGTAATGTTTACAGCAAACTGTAGTTGATCACCAGGTATGTTTTATTAACGTAGAATAATTCATATAAGAAAAACGATAGGGAAATATCTTACCTTTCTCCACTGGTTAAAAATGCCAGGAACTGAAATTGAAACTTGCTGTGCGCCGCGGTGATATGTGTTTAAATTAAATGACAATTGCGTGTTGACACGCCCACTGCGCGAAGCCTCCTAAATAACTTTTTCCAGTTTGCACATATCTATTATCTATGACTAATTCTATCTATTTTTAGGGGCAAATGCGATTGAAATAGTCGCGCTGTGGTTACATGACGTCATTGCTATTTTAGAGCTGCTCTACCGGTTAAACGGTATAGTCAAAATCCATACCGTAGAGCAAATTAATACCGTTTATACCATACACCGTTTATACCGTCCACCCCTATCAGGAAGTGTCGGGGGCAGCGTGAGCCTCCCACGCGTTACTCCTCACCACTGAGAGATCGAGCTGCGCAGGTGAAAAGATGCGACTGCTGTTACCTCAAGTACCGGAGGGGACTTGTGCTATGTATGACTTAGTCCACATTGCAGCCGGCTTGTGGGAGGCAAGAAACAGCGTTCGTGACAGGGGAGGGTTGAATTGGATGATACGAAATTGGGATGGGAGAAAATATAGAAAATGGGAGAAAAAGTGGATAAAAAAAAAGGATGGCTAAAACGGCTGGCGCTGAAAGTGTTAAGGTTCGGTTTCAAGATCAAACACAAGGCATGTTTCACCCGTTTCAATTGGAATCGGTGAAACATAGCTCTGGCCGTAGGTATAGACCACCTATAGACTACCATGTGCAGAAGGTCCCGCTTTAGCAATAGCTTTGTTCCCACAGCCAGATTAGCTTTAAATAAGTAACCTCTTAAATTACTTGAAATCCTGTCTATGGTGTGTAGAGTCAGAGTGTTGTCTTTGCTGTGTGACCACTGTAATTAAGTGTTTTTGTATAATTCTGTATGATTCTGAATGTCTTAATTGTTTGTGTTATGAATGCACCTACAGTGGAAAAGAACTTCCTCCTTGAGGACAAATAAACTGGTAACACTTTATAATAACACTCAGTTATAAGACCTTTATAAGGTATTTGTAGATAATGAACTAATCATGAACAAATCATTTATATACATTCGTAAATTATTATTAAATCATTTATAACTATATTTGTATAACATTTACAAATGAGTTCTACATTATTCATAACTCATTATCAACATTGTTTGTACTTGATTTGTTCATCATTAAATAATGTTGTTTAATGTGTAGTAACACGTTTGTAGATGCTTTGAAAAATAGATATGAAAAAACTACTATATTGTACCTCCTTTTATTTGTTCATGTTCAACAAATGATTTATTAAGACATTCATAAAACATCTATAAATCATTTGCAGATGCTATTGTGTGCCCTAATCTAAAGTGAAGCCTATTCATCATTAACAAATGTCTAATACAGTTAATTATTTGTTAACTTTTTCATCACCTGTTACAAATGTTGTAGACAGCTTTCGGATACACCCTTCTTTGTGACATCAAAGTGACAGAATTAGGACTATAGATAAATGCAATTTTATTAACATAAAATACATGTGCATAACATAACTATATTATAGTGTAACATGGGGTGGGGCACTAGGACCCAGGAGTACCCTGGCCAGGTATTGACAGAGTATGTAGAGGAAGTATCACGCAAGTGAGACTTGACTTCACGTGTGTTGCCGTCTGTTGAATGGAAGCACGATACATTAGCAGAGCCAAGTTATTCGTGCTGCCCCACGCTTTTAAGGTATGAGCAGGCTAAACACCTTTTTTGTTGGTAAATCTATTCCATCATTTCCGACCTACAACTCTTATATGTTGTGTAGACGTACTTGATGTGGTGGGCGCTAACGTTACATTTGAATTATGTGTTTGTTCCTAATGTGTGCTCAGTATATTGTGGTATGTGATGATGACACAAGGGTAATAATTATTTGTATTTTCAGGCTGTATCGGCGCCTATACAGACTGAAAATACAAATAATTATTACCCTCGTGTCATCATCACATACCGATGATAATTGACTGTATTAGACATTTGTTAACTCATTCTCTGCCACGCTGTTTCCGGGATATGGCTATGCACTGCCACGCATTAAACCAATGGAGTCAGTCACCTTGTTTGCAGGGCTATAACTATATTCTATATTATAGATATGGATGCAATACTATGGTCCATTTGACATAAGAGTATCTATCGTTCAAGATGTGAAAAAGAAATAATTTTTCCATCCATACATTCCCGTTTTATACCGTGGTGAATATAAGTATGGTTTTAGAGCTGTTTAGGGTCATTCCTGGGAGGCTAGTAATAGCCTGCGATGTGTATTATATTAAATCCATTGGCATTTCGTCCCTACACATGCTACAATAAAAAATTCAAATGCATATGATCAGTATTATGTTCCATCATGAATGCATGAAAGGGGGGGGGGGTCGTTTCTGATTAATTGATTGTCAATAACGGCATTCGTTAGTACAACAACGATTGGCGGCCAATAACAAGTTTAATCGTTGTTGGCAGAGAAAGAGTTAATGATGAATAGGCTTCACTTCAGATTAGGGCACACAATAGCATCTGCAAATGATTTATAGATGTTTTATGAATGTCTTAACAAATCATTTGTTAAACATGAAAAGACAAGTCTGGTAATTGCTTCGTGTGTATTCATAAAAGTCCACAAATAAACAAACTATTACATTTACATTAACATTTTAGACTATTAGACATTTGTTAATGATGAATATGCTTCACTTTAGATTAGGGCACACAATAGCATCTGCAAATGATTTATAGATGTTTTATGAATGTCTTAACAAATCATTTGTTGAACATGAACAAATAAATGGAGGTACAGTATAGTCATTTTTTCATATCCATTTTTCAAAGCATCTACAAACGTGTTACTACACATTAAACAACATTATTTAATGATGAACAAATCAAGTACAAACAATGTTGATAATGAGTTATAAATAATGTAGAACTAATTTGTAAATGTTATACAAATATAGTTATACATGATTTAATAATAATTTACGAATGTATATAAATGGTTTGTTCATGATTAGTTCATTATCTACAAATACCATATAAAGGTCTTATAACTGAGTGTTATTATAAAGTGTTACCAATAAACTCTATCCATGTATCTATCTATGCATCTATGTATCTACTGTATGTTTCTATCCATCTACCCATCGATGTGTGTGTGTGTGGGGGGGGGGGGTTCTGGCCATGTGCCAGCTGTTTTTCAGGGTTGAATGGGCGCGCACACACACACACACACACACTTACTTTAGCATTCCATTTGTCTTTCACACACACACAGTCAGCGCACGCGACCGACCGTCAGCCCCCGCAGCGCGAGGCCAAGTCATCCAGATTAACGCTCTGTTCCTGCTGTCTCCATGGTAACAGGGCTGGGTAGTAACAGGCGGCTGGCGGGCTGCTTCGGTTGTCACGGGGATTAAAGAAGGCGGGGGTTAAAAGAACAAAAATTGCAACTTTTTTGGGATGCCAGAAGAAGAAGAAAAAAGAGGAACGAAGAACAAAGGATTTTGTTTTCCTACTTCCCAAGTGTCCTGCAATACGGAATAAGGGAATTGGGAATCTGAGTGAGCTGTCAAAGCAGGCAGATGCACTGGAGAGGACCCCCACATGTACAAGGGTTCTCTCTCTCTCTCTCTCTCTCTCTCACACACACACACACACACACACACACACACACACACACACACACACACACACACACACACACACACACACACACACACACACACACACACACACACACACACACACACACACACACACACACACACACACACACACACACACACACACACACACACACACACACACACACACACACACACACACACACACACACACACACACACACACACACACACACACACACACACACACACACACACACACACACACACACACACACACACACACACACACACACACACACACACACACACACACACACACACACACACACACACACACACACACACACACACACACACACACACACACACACACACACACACACACACACACACACACACACACACACACACACACACACACACACACACACACACACACACACACACACACACACACACACACACACACACACACACACACACACACACACACACACACACACACACACACACACACACACACACACACACACACACACACACACACACACACACACACACACACACACACACACACACACACACACACACACACACACACACACACACACACACACACACACACACACACACACACACACACACACACACACACACACACACACACACACACACACACACACACACACACACACACACACACACAAAATGTACCAGAAGCAGGGGTGAAATTTGGACCGATGCAATCAGCATTATGGGATGCTGAGAGATGTGCTCCAGTTATGATAAACAAGTAAACAGCATCCAACAGAGAGAGGGGGGAGGAGAGAGAGGGAGGAGAAAGAGAAAAGAGAAGAGAAAGAGAGAGAGGAGAAAGAGAAGAGAAAAGAAAGAGAGAGGAGAAAGAGAAGAGAGAAGAGAAAGAGAGAGAGGAGAAAGAGAAAAGAGAGAAAAGAGAAAAAAGAGAGAGAGAGAGAGAGAGAGAGAGAGAGAGAGAGAGAGAGAGAGAGAGAGAGAGAGAGAGAGAGAGAGAGAGAGAGAGAGAGAGAGAGAGAGAGAGAGAGAGAGAGAGAGAGAGAGAACGAGAAGAGAAAGAGAACAGAGAGAGAGAGATAATCTATCATCATCTTTGTCAATCTCTCTACACAGTACCCTGGTATTTTAGATGATCAAAATACCTCCCTCCCTCTTTGGGTAGAAAATGTACATGAAATGTCTGGACTCACTTCTACTTTCATCACTATAAAATACCATCTTAATATCTGTCTTGCGTTGCCTCATTGCACTCCGCACACGTTCTTGTATATCTTTAGAACGTGAGTCAGTCACAGTAGAACTGTGTTACCTTGTATATACACTTGTTTGTTACCTTCAATATACCTTAGTGTATTTGTTACCTTCTATATACCTTAGTGTATTTGTTACCTTCTATATACCTTAGTGTATTTGTTACCTTCTATATACCTTAGTGTATTTGTTACCTTCTATATACCTTAGTGTATTTGTTACCTTCTATATACCTTAGTGTATTTGTTACCTTCTATATACCTTAGTGTATTTGTTACCTTCTATATACCTTAGTGTATTTGTTACCTTCTATATACCTTAGTGTATTTGTTACCTTCTATATACCTTAGTGTATTTGTTACATGTTGTTGTCACAGTACAAGACCAAGACCACATGGATCTATATAGCGACGATAGAAATATTATATAAGTATGACTAAATATGAATGAATGACACAGTACAGTAACACCCACAACCAAAACGCCTGCCTTATTTTGATAAATGGGAACAAACAGCAAAGATGGGAGCCATGTGTCACAGCTGGAGAGAGCCAATACAACTTTCTGTTAGCTATTATCCTGTAGGAAAATGATCAGTTTGTATTAAAATCACAATAACAGATATGACGTTCTCTGACCTTTACCTCAGTCATTCTCAAAACAAAGAAATAGGATTTTAATGATTTTAACTAAAACCTCAACCTGCCTTCTCTCCTCCTACCAACCCTCTCAGATCTACCTCAGCCTCCCTCCTCTCCTCCTACCAACCCTCTCAGATCTACCTCAGCCTCCCTCCTCTCCTCCTACCAACCCTCTCAGATCTACCTCAGCCTCCCTCCTCTCCTCCTACCAACCCTCTCAGATCTACCTCAGCCTCCCTCCTCTCCTCCTACCAACCCTCTCAGATCTACCTCAGCCTCCCTCCTCTCCTCCTACCAACCCTCTCAGATCTACCTCAGCCTCCCTCCTCTCCCCCTACCAACCCTCTCAGATCTACCTCAGCCTCCCTCCTCTCCTCCTACCAACCCTCTCAGATCTACCTCAGCCTCCCTCCTCTCCTCCTACCAACCCTCTCAGATCTACCTCAGCCTCCCTCCTCTCCTCCTACCAACCCTCTCAGATCTACCTCAGCCTCCCTCCTCTCCTCCTACCAACCCTCTCAGATCTACCTCAGCCTCCCTCCTCTCCTCCTACCAACCCTCTCAGATCTACCTCAGCCTCCCTCCTCTCCTCCTACCAACCCTCTCAGATCTACCTCAGCCTCCCTCCTCTCCTCCTACCAACCCTCTCAGATCTACATCAGCCTCCCTTCTCTCCTCCTACCAACCCTCTCAGAACCTGCCTTCTCTCCTAACCAACGGTCAAACCGTCACAGTTTTGAGGACAGAGCTCTTCTCCAGGGCAGCTCCCAGGCTGGAACTAACGTCCCCAAGACCGTTGCGACTCAAAAGAAAAGTCTCTCAAGTTTCCAATCCTGCCTCAAGGCTAAACTCTTCTCCACTGCCTACTCCCCATCCATTCTTGTGTTTCTATTGTCTGTTGTGTGTCTCCCCTTGGTGTGAAGTGACTTAGTTCTAGAAAAGCTCATAAAAATCGAATGTATTTCTATTAATGGTTAGCTAAACTGTGTGTGTGTGTGTGTGTGTGTGTGTGTCTGTGTGTCTGTGTCTGTGTCTGTGTCTGTGTCTGTGTGTGTGTGTGTGTGTGTGTGTGTGTGTGTGTGTGTGTGTGTGTACCTGGTTGAGGTAGTGATACTCCTCAGGCTTCAGTAGGTGAAAGGACGTCCTCTCCTCTTCACTGGCTCCCGCTAACAGATAGTAGAATACGTGATAGTTCCTGCACAGAGAGAAATGCAGACAGTGAGTTTCAACATTGATATGCTTTTGAATCTTTTCCCCACATTCAATAAAAATGTCCAACATGTTTTCTTGGCTGAAAAGACTGAGCCACCTCCAAGCCAGAGTGGTTAATTGTACAGTACATTCAAAAGGTTAAAAAAAAAAACACAAAATAATTACAACTACGTATTACAACATGTTCACTTGTTTTCAATTCAGTTTGAGTTAGTTTCCAAAGATGGTTTACTAATTTCAGTTTAGTTTTTATTGTTTAAAAATGTTTAGTTTGAATCTAGTTTTTATAAATTGTTTATGTTTTTATTTGGGGGGGGGTCAGAGGCAATTTACTCACATTCTATGCATATTTTAATTGAGTTAGTACTAGGGATGTCCGATATTGGCATTAAAATGTGATATCGGAAATTATCGGTATCGGTTTAAAAAAACAAAACAATTTTCTATATATTTTTTTACATTTATTTAACCTTTATTTACCCAGGCAAGCAAGTAAGAACAAATTATGATTTTATTTATTGTCAAAAGTATGCATAATGTTGTGTTAATTCCACAACAAGAGATATGTAATGTGGGCGGCTAGGTGGTGCAGTGGGCAAGGCGCTCACCACCA
The DNA here is from genome assembly GCF_963971535.1 of Notolepis coatsorum. Classification (NCBI taxonomy): domain Eukaryota; kingdom Metazoa; phylum Chordata; class Actinopteri; order Aulopiformes; family Paralepididae; genus Notolepis; species Notolepis coatsorum. The sequence continues at coordinate 41,152,126 of NC_140170.1, read as the reverse complement.
ATGCAGGAGACGCTGGGTTCGAGCCCAGCTCTCCGCATTGCTATCAGCTTGGCTGGTCGTTCATACTAATACAATTGGCAGTGTTAGGGGGTGGGAAGCTGATGGGTGGGGATCGGACGTTGTGGACAGCGACTCCTACAGGTCGGTTGGTGCGCCTGCGCAGCAGAATCAGGAAGCGACGGGGGCGGCGTGCCCTCCAAACGCAGACCCCCGACGCTGAGAGATTGCGCTGTGCAGGTGAAAAGATGCGACAGCTGCTTCCTCGAGTACCGGAGGGGACACGTGATGTAAGGCTTAGTCCACATTGCAGCCGGCTTGTGGGAGGCATGGCCTAACAGCGTTCGAGACAGGGGAGGGTAGAATTGGACAATACGAAATTGGGGATGGGAGAAAAATAGAAAATGGGAGAAAAAAGTAGATACAAAAAAAAAAGAGATATGTAATGTTAATTACCTGAAATTATTCCGTTTTTTGGGAGGGGAAACACTGCATATATCGGTATCGGTTGATATCGGTATCGGAAATTAAGAGTTGGACAATATCGGTATATCGGTATCGGTAAAAAAGCCAATATCGAACATCCCTAGTTAGTACTAATAGTACACACTAGTTTTTAGTAGTTTCTAAAAATGTTTTTCACACCTAGTTATAGTATAATAAATAACCTATAATAGCCCATACTGATTCAAAAAGGGATGTTTTACATTTAAAGGGATAGTTCAGATTTTTTAGAACCCTAGCCCCGTTTCTTACCAATGATAGTGTTGATCGGTAGAGTCCCTTCTCAGCACAATCAAAGCTGTTCCTCACACTAGCTCCAGATAGTTAGCTACAAACCAATGCAAGGTCAGTGGGGTCAAGCTCCCGTCTTCACACACTGACCGAGCTGAACTGTACTCCACAGCGTGACCTTCCTTCAGCTTGTACAGACAGGAGCTCGACCTCATTGACTTTGCATTATTTTGTGTGAAAAAGCACTCTTCTCTCGTTGATACTGCTGCCTGCTACTGTCCCTGGCAACAACAGGCTGCATCATAGATCATTTTAACAGTTCCCCCACAGGACAGTTTGGGACAACAGCTTTCAAATCTGGACATTCCAGCAAGGCATGTGTGGAAGAATGTGACCCCAAGCCAGCCAGCCAGCCAGCCAGCCAGCCAGCCAGCCAATCATTCAGTCAGTCAGCCAACCATTCAGTTATTCAGTCAGTCAGCCAATCATTCAGTTATTCAGTCAGTCAGCCAACCATTCAGTTATTCAGTCAGTCAGCCAACCATTCAGTTATTCAGTCAGTCAGCCAATCATTCAGTTATTCAGTCAGTCAGCCAATCATTCAGTTATTCAGTCAGTCAGCCAATCATTCAGTTATTCAGTCAGTCAGCCAATCATTCAGTTATTAGGTCAGTCTGCCAGTCATTCAGTTATTAGGTCAGTCAGCCAATCATTCAGTTATTAGGTCAGTCTGCCAGTCATTCAGTTATTAGGTCAGTCAGCCAATCATTCAGTTATTCAGTCAGTCAGCCAATCATTCAGTTATTAGGTCAGTCAGCCAATCATTCAGTTATTCAGTCAGTCAGCCAATCATTCAGTTATTAGGTCAGTCTGCCAGTCAGTCATTCAGCTATTCAGCCATTCAGCCAGTCAATCAGTTGGCCCTTCAGAGTAAACCACCCCCTGTATTACTGGACTGCAAAAGAAAACGAAAGAAATTAAATAAACAGCTGCCCAATTGTAGCAGATTAACCTGTAATCTGTAACAAATATGTCACACGTTGGACCCCAGCGGGCAGCTTGTGTTTCAGTCAAACAAAAGGAGCAGTGTGCTGGTGTGAGCCCATGGTAAGGAGCTCCTGATTAACCGTGACAAAGGTTGGGGGGGGGGGGGGGGGGGGTTGGCCAAGAGCACTGAAGATGTAATGGACCTGTCTCAAACCCTGCCCTCTTTTCTTGATCCTCCAATCACAACTGTCGCTTACCTCGGACAAACTTGGTTTGTCCGAGGTAAGCGACAGTTGTGATTGGAGGATCAAGAAAAGAGGGCAGGGTTTGAGACAGGTCCATTATATTGCTGTTGGAAGCGGAACCGCTCTCCGTGCTTCTAAGCGCGTTTTTAAACACTCATGGGAATGACTGAGTGATAGAGATGGAAAGTTAGGATGGTCCAGTGAGGCCGTTAAAAGTGGCCGTCTGTAAAAGATGAAACAAATGTAGAATGAATGAATGAATGAATGAAAATTGTATTTAACAGATTGCAGAATGGGTACAATACAGTACGGCTCAATACACACAATTGTTAAGGGGATGCAGACCTGAGAAAGACTTTCGTCTTGTTTACATCAGGGTCCCCCATTTTCAATTCATAGTGATAGATTCGTAGGATAGATGTTATGTGGAAATAGTACCAAGAGAGACTGAATTCAAAACAGAAGATAAAGAAAGAAGTGCAGAGAAGATAACAAATGAAGACGGATGAGGATGGTGACGATGGAGACGATCTCAGTAATGAGAATGACAATAATGACAGTGGTGATGGTGAGGACGATGATAACGATGATGATAGTGGTGGTTGATTGACACCATGCCTTGCTAGCTTAGTTCATATGCTCCAAAAAAAAAAAAAAAAACTTAGAAATCCGACACATCTGGCATGTGTGCAACTTGTAGGGACGGTCAACCTGAACCATAATTTTCACAGATCACAAAATTACTTGCCTTATGCACGTTGGAACAAATACCACCGCAGAGCCCTGGGTGTACTTTCCATGATGTTTTTTTTTTAACCCCAGGGCTGGAAGACAAATGAGCCATCATCACGGATCAGGCCTTTTAAGATTCTCTACAGTGTAACTCCCCCCCTCAACCCACCCTTCCAGAGTAGGCTGCGAGGTCCTGCAACACAGCCCCACCATCAATATGGCTGCCTCGGCCTGTCATCATCACGCTGAAATGGAAACCTCAGGCCAATCAGGGTTGGAGAGGATAAGATGACCAGTGGAGCCCCCCCACTGCCCCCCTCTCCCTCTTTCCAAAAAGATTGATCGGACGATTTTTACTCTCGGGGGGGATAAGTGATTGGGATATGGAAGGGGTGAGGGGGGGTTGGAGACAGTAGGGGAGATTTGTGGAGGACCGTGGTGAAGGTGGAGGTGTGTGTGTGTGTGTGTGTGTGTGTGTGTGTGTGTGTGTTGGAGGTTTGTGGAGGACCAGGTTGAAGGTAAGTGTGTTTGCATGCGTGTTGAAGGTTTATGGAGGACAAGGTGTTTGTTATAATCCTGGGCAGAACACATAACCAACCTCTGATAAACATAACCAAAAATAAAGACTTTTATTCACTGCCGGTTACGTAATACTAATCTTTAAAAAGGTAAAAAAAAAATAAAAAAAATCGTGTATACATTATTATTATTTATTACATGGCGTTTTAACATTCGCCAAAATGCTTGATTGTGATTGGTCAATAGCGCTCGGTTGCCCCTGACAGCGGTCAGTTATTTCTCGATAACGGACCGCTGCTATGCGCAATAATGATTATTATTATTGATTGACCTCAGGCAGGGAAACATGATCGTCTGCACTGTCGACTGTGTGAGGAATGGGGGGGGGGGGGGCAGTAAATGTGCTGTTTAAGAGATATAAATATAATATCTTGATTTTCAAAAGGAAATGAAGGCTAAGTGTAGAGTTTCTGAAATGAAGACCTCATACTGGAAGAAGAGAGATATGGATTGGCAAACTTGATCGGAGAACATCTCATATTCTCCCAAGACAAATATGAATACTTTCCTAAAGAGCTAAGAATAAACCAACACAGCACGGTGTCCTGATGGCTAAGAGAAGCAAGCTCACAACTGGATGGTCTTTGGTTTGAACCGTTGAACAGCAGGGAATTCTTACCAAAAAGTATCACAGTATTTACATAGTTCTTTGGCCATTACAATGATATGATATTATTACCAGCTGTACCATGGTTTGCATACCATGATATTACCAGCTGTACCATGGTTTGCATACCATGATATTACCAGCTGTACCATGGTTTGCATACCATGATATTACCAGCTGTATCATGTTCTACATTGGATTATACCATGATATTATATAACGGGACCTAAAATAGTATTTTCCTGTGTGTTGCATTGTTTATACAGAATGAGGTGTTGTGCCAACTTTTCTGCAGTTCGGTTCGCGTCTAGTTTTTTACCAACCCATTCCCAGTTCCGCGTTGGCGTTCTGCGATCTGATTGGCCACTGACGTTTCTGTTGCGATCTGATTGGCCACTGACGTTTCTGGTCATGTGACATGTGCGCCCAATCGCGTGACGCCGTTTCTGCGCCCATTTCCGCCTCGAACAGCCTGCAAACGACCTAACGCCTAGTTTATCACTGGTTAAGCTTAGGCGACTCTTTCGAAGTTGGTTACGGTTAGAGTTTGGAATCAGGGCTGGCGTTCTATCGCCCTGCTCTAAGACAAACTCTAACCTTAACCAACTTTGAAGAGTGCCTAAGCTTAACCGGTGAAAGAAATAGGCGTCACACGATTGCCGCGACCAGAAACGTCAGTGGCCAATCAGAGCGCAGAACGCGGAACTGGAAATCCGTTGGTAAAAATATTCAGGCGTTCAGCCCACCCCCTTGAAACAGTCCAGTTCAGCCCACCCCCTTGAAAACAGTTCAGCCCACCCCCATGAAACAGTTCAGCCCACCCCCTTGAAACAGTCCATTCAGAATTGCAGCCACAATCACCGTAATGAATAACATGCATGTATGTGCAAAGATATACAAGATACCAGCTCACGTGTAAATCTTCTCTTTTCTACGGTTGAACCTAAAATATGTTTCTGACAACATTTCTTACGACAAGATTGCTATGTTATTGCTGGATCTTGAGTCATATACTCATATTTGATCTGCAACGTCTAGTCTGAAAGTTGGATCTGAATTTTGTTCGATGGTACAGGCTCGCACACCACTACTAGATGTACGATAATTATCATATTTGTACGATAAAAGCAGCTTGCTTGTTACAGGCACAGAAACAGCTCATTTAGAACAGGACTGAAACAGAGAGCTATAGAGGCTGCTAGAATGCATTATATTTTATATTATATATCTTTTTAAACTTCAAAGACATGTTTAGGGGACCTCAAAGACCTATATTAACTTGTTGAAAAGGACTCAAATATGTCTCCTTTAAGAATCCAAAGTAAAAGTACATGGTGTATGCAACATCTTTTTATTTTATTTTTATATCTACTTTTTCTCGCCATTTTCTATTTTTTTTCTCCCATGCCAATTTCGTATTATCCAATTCTACCCTCCCCTGTCTCGAACGTTGTTAGGCCATGCCTCCCACAAGCCGGCTGCAATGTGGACCAAGCCTTGCATCACGTGTCCCCTCCGGTACTCGAGGAGGCAGCCGTCGCATCTTTTCACCTGAACAGCGCGATCTCTCAGCGTCGAGGAGTAACACGTGCTGTCCACAACGTCTGATCCCCACCCACCGGCTTTCCCACCCCCTAATACTGCCAATTGTATTAGTATATGAACAAGCAGCCAAGCCGGAGGCAACGCCGAGAGCTGGGCTCGAACCCAGCATCTCCTGCGTTAGTGGCGAGCGCCTTGCCCACTGCACCACTTAGCCGCCTTGCAACATCTTTTTCTTCAAAGTAACTAGTAACTAATGGGTTCAGATAAATACTTTCCACCACCGGTTCTTAGTCAACTAGCCTGGTTAAATATGGGCAGAAAGTTAACACTTTCATCCAAACTCCAGACTTCAAAGGGAATAACGAGTTGAAAATGTGTCAATGTGATTGTGTTGGAAATTCCTTGTGGACAGATGCCACCTAACATCTCCTAAACTGCAACTTTAAAGGAACACGCCAACATTTTGGGAAATTAGCTATCATCTTCTCCAGAGAGAGACAAGAACATAGATACCAGTTTCCTCTCTGTGCGTTCAGTAGAAAGCTATCTGGCTGCACGTTAGCCTAGCTTAGCACAATGAATGGAAGCGGACAGTGACGGGTAGCCTAGGCATTGTCCCAACACCTCTCCCGAAGGCTAACCGGCCATGTCCGCTTCCATTCATTGTGCTAAGCTAGGCTAACATGCGGCCAGATAGCGTCTACCTTAATGATAAGCAAGCAGTGCAAAAATGCGGAAGCATTCGTCACCGCACGCCACTACGGTAAAGCGCCTTTCTTTTCAGGCCCGCTTTGGGAGCTGTCGCGCGGAAATAGGCTGTCTATTGCCATTCTCTTTGACAAACTCTAACCTTAACCAGCTCCTTAACAGCGCCTAAACTTAACCGTTCTAACCTTAACCAACTCCGAAACAATGCCTAACCTTAACCTTAACCATGCCTAACCTTAACCATAGAAATTATATTGCCATTCTCTTTGACAAACTCTAACCTTAACCAGCTCCTTAACAGCGCCTAAACTTAACCGTTCTAACCTTAACCAACTCCGAAACAATGCCTAACCTTAACCTTAACCATGCCTAACCTTAACCGGCGAAAGAATACATGTTAAAAAAAAAATCACGTTAAAAAAAAAATATTCGATGGGATTCGAACTCGCCAGCAAACGAGCCATAGGATCCACAGCCATGTAGTCTTGCCAATTGAGCTATTTCTAGATACTGAATAAGGGGCGGTGACTTATATATATTGAGCTCCGCTCGTGTCGAACCAAGGCGGTATCTCATGCGCATGCGCGGGCACCTCGCGCGAGCACGCCGGCGCACGCACGCACCTGAGCGAGCACGCCGCCGCCGGTGCACGCACGGGCGCTGGGCGGCGGAAAATGAAAGGCGCATTACCGCACAACACTACGGTAGAATGCTTCCGCATTCTTGCACTGCTTGCTTATCATTAAGGAAAACGCGGCCAGATAGCTTTCTACTGAACGCACAGAGAGGAGACTGGTATCTATCTTCTCGTCTCTCTCTCTCTCTGGATTAGACGGTACGCTAATTTCCATTTTTTTTTGCTGTGTTCCTTTCAGACTGTACAGTGCATCTCTGGATCTCTCTTGACACATTTGCATGGAGATTTGAGATTTCAGCAAAGACTGTTGCCATCGGGCAGGCGTTACAGGTGCATCAGAGCCAGAACAAACTGGGTCAGAGACAGTTTCTTCCCCAGAGCCATCACCACCTTGAACAACATGCACCAATAACCCACCCCTCCCTCCCCCTCCTCCCACACTGTGCAACATCCTACCCCTCAAGTGCAATATCCACAGTGCAATACCCACCACCGTCTGACATGGACTGTTATTTTGTAGATTATTATTTTGTATATTGTATTGTAACATTGTTTTATTGTATAGTATTTTATGTTTCTTGTATAGTATTTTATGTTTCTCTTTTATTACTTGTGTGATTTTATATTCAGATTCAGATTAATTTATTCACCATATTGTACAGGTACAAATGGAATGTGATTTGACATTTCAGTGCATGATTTTTTCACAAATAGGAACAACATAATAATAATAATAATAATAATAATAATAATAATAATAATAATAATAATAATAATAATAATAATAATAATAATAATAATAATAATAATAATAATAATAATAATAATAATAATAATAATAAATAAGTGCAAAACAGGACAGAACAGTGAGACAACAATAAGACAGCAAAGTGCAGTGGTAGGGGACATGGATACATGGATTCCACTACTGCACCTTGAGTTTTAGTCCCAAATCTCGTTGTATGCTAATTATAATGATAATAAAGTACAATCTAATCTAAGACGCAGCAGTGGCCGCTGCCTCACCTCTCGTTGTGCTCCTGATACACCAGACGAGACTTCTCCAGGAGATACTTCTCCACGTAGGCTCTGAAAACACACACACACACACACACACACACACACACACACACACACACATGAGCGATATGATGAAAGAAAAGAGAATGAGCAGAGGGAGGAAAAACAGGGAGAGGAGGGAGGAGAGAGAGGGTGAAGGAGAAAGGGAACAGATAGACCTGCCGGTGGTATGAGGTCGTAAACAGCAGGGTGATATTTTAAGTGAGATTGAAGATCGCAATTGTAAAGGAAACTGTACTCGGGAGGATATCATAAGAGAAATGTAATTCTTATTCTATGTTTTTTTTTCAACAGGAGAAATTCCACGGTTTCTTATAGGGTAAAGTAAATATTCAAAGTGTAGGCTCTTGGAAAAGACACATACCTTCTTCATGCTTGCAACCGCTTCCATATTAAAACAACATTTTCGGTCCTTAAGACCTTCATTTTGGGCAAAACTAATACTATTTCATGAAGCGTGAGATTACCAACTTTCATGAACCACAACAGATGGGCTTTGAATGAATTGTTGTTTTGGACAATTGGACTCCCACTGTGTAGAGCAGGGGTCACCAACCTTTTTGAAACTGAGAGCTACTGTACTTCATGGGTACGGAGTCATACGAAGGGCTACCAATTTGATACACTCTTCTGAAATAACAAATGTACTCAGTTTGACTTTAGTTATATATTATTATTAGGGCTGGGACTTTATCGCATTAATTTAGATTAATTAACTACAGAAAGAATTCAAAGTTAAAGAAATTGATGCATTTCATCGCATGATGATTTTTCTTTATTGTGTACGAAACTACGAATGTTACCTTTCAAAGGAGACCAGACTCATGCATGTGCTATAAGTATAAAGTATAATAAATCGCAAATTCTTTTTCTTTGTCTGGTTTGTTCATAAAAAAAATAAAATAAAAAAGAGAAATTGAGATCAATCAAGAGTTTTTTTCCCCCAATGGTCAATTGTTCTGGAATGTACTTGAAAGTACTGCGTTTTACTTTGACCTCGAAAGTGCTTGAGTTTACAAAAGGTCCTTTGCGCTATATATTATTCCTAAATTTGCTGCACTTTGTTAAAAATGTCATTGATCTGTTGGTCTGTGTAGTAGCGAATACAGGATTTTGCTGCTTAAACATAGTATATTCTAGGGCTGTCAAAAGTAATGCTTTAACTTGAGATTAATTTAAATTATTTAAAGCATTAAAATAAATTAATCTAGATTAATCTATGGAGTGTGTTGTGAAGGGCCAGATTAAACCGAATATATATATTTATTTATATATATATATTTAATTGTATTTGTATATTCTCTAATATTCCCTGATATCCCTTGTATATTCCTTGTACAATATGCATTGAATATCCATTCTAGCCTACTGAACATCCCATAATAGTCTCCATTCTACTATTGGTCGAGACCTTGGTGCCAGGCTGCCATACCCCTCAGACCCAGTTCAAACGTACCGCTCGACATGTACGAACAAGTCCTAGTTCCGCGTAGGAATTTGGCTACCGCACCACTAATGGGACTATTTGTTCATAGTGCGTATATATACTGCGCTACTAAAGTAGGACTTTCTTTTCAGTCCAGTTTCTTACCCTCCAATAGAGTCACAGACGTAAAGCCTCCCCGCGATGCCACGTGTGGGAGTAAGGCCAAGTTCGGCATACCATCGGTATTGAGACATCGTGTATATTAATATTTGAATAGTCATATTTGGCACTATATCGTCGAGTTGGACGTAGTCTATTAAGCTAATAATAGTCTGTTAATATATAGTGCTTCGTGCGGTGAGAATACTACCGTAGTCAGTACCCCATCGTTTCGGGCAGAGAACTGGCTGCTTACCCAGGGTGGTTGACCCTATGTGAAGCTGCACCCGAGGAGCCCCAGAGCCGACGAGCGAGTGGACCTGTATACCGGATTATTCTACCGACGACAGCCCGCCTTCCCAGGCACGGATTATGCTTTGGATACTTTGATTATTCTATGGATAAAGACCCCCGACACTACCGTGTGTTGGAACCCCCCCCCCCTGGAGAGGACGCAAGGTGAGGAGACGCTCTGCAAGACGAGGTCTCTCCACATCTCTCCCCCGTGGACCGGAGAGAGCCGGCCCACAAAGAGTCCACCTGCTTTCATCTGTGGTCCAAGGATCGCCGGCGCATTGAACGGCACTACAGTGGGTTCTCCTGGGATACCCTTGGCCGGACGAGGCAGCTGGATTCTACCCCCCCCCCCCCTCCTACTCCTGTCGGCTTACAAGCGACCGGATTAACCCCCTCTAGTGTATCTAGTATAATCATTAAAGTATCATTGCTGTTATTCCTTAACTATTCCAGGTCGTATATTTACCACCTGCGCCTTCAGAGATTGGACATTATCTATTGATATACCGACGAATACTCCTTGCCATAAAAGTGCATACTATTTCAATTCATAAATGTAATTAAGTGATTAAGAGCTTATTCTACACACCATCGCTGTGTAGGAAATAAAGACCTGTTTCTAATTCGTACATTTGTGTTGGATCCGTTTCATCTACGTGAGAGTGTTCATGATAATATATTTATGCCGTGTACTGGGTGGCCGAATATTAAGTACAAAGGTAGTGGTAGTAAGTATCATATCTAGTAATACAGTCAGGGAATTGTACCCCTCAGTTACAATTGGTCCTTCGAGCCGGAGGGTAATTAGTGTAATATTAATATAGTGTTATTAATATTGAAATGGCCTATGATGAACACTCCACGAAACGATCCTCCTAACCAACGCCCGCAGCGCGAACGACGGCTCCCTCAGTACTTAGAGGCTTACGCTGTCAGTCAACAACCTAGTCTTCTACTAACAGTAAACGCGGTAAAACTAGAAAGTAAAAGTATGTCTAACCCCAACGCCCAGACTACCCCGACCATAGAGGCCCCTACGGGCTCTAATGTAACTGACCAAGTTCACGGTGGGGACCAGTGGGAACCAGACATGACTTCACACCCCGCCAGTACTGAAGAAGTAGTCCCCGATGAGTCCCGGGAGGAATACAACGCTACCGAGAGAGAACTCGGCACGGAAGAAGACGGGGAGAGCACCGTGGAGATAGAGCTCCAAGGCTCCGCAAGGAGTACCCCGAGGGAAGGCTCCCCTATACAACCGCCTTCTCCCAGCGAGGCAGAGAGGACCCTACAGCAGGCATTCCTCGTCAGCCTGAAAGCCTCTACTGAACGCGATAGACTCCAGGGTGAACGCGATCGATTGCAGCTACAGCAACGGAGCGAAGAAGAGCACATACGCCTGGAAATAAGACGCATTCAGATGGAAGAGAATGTGGCCCGAGACCGAGCAGACAGCCAGCGAGCAGCTGCTGGTGCTCTACGGGACGCAGAGCGCGACAGACAGCAAGCGCAACTAATAAAACAGCTGATCAGACGGACAACACCCTCTCCCTCCGCCAGAGGCTCCAGGAACTCGTCTAGACACACCTCCAGGGCGGCATCCCCTAGCCGAGTAAACAACCCTGAACTTGACCAACAGACGAGGTCTATACCCCCCACAGACCACCTCCCCCCACCGGTCCAAGCGAGACCTAGCAACCGGGAAGGAGCAGCATATCCTGTGGAGAGGCTAAACCAGAGACTACAAGCACTGGATGACCTAACTGAAGACGAAGAGGAAGAGGAGGAGAACCGCGCCCGAAGACAGCACAGTACTCTACCGGACCAGGAGGTCCGGTACAGCCCAGGCTATACTCCCGCGGAGCTGCGCTACAGACCCCCGACTCTATACACGGGTGAGCACGACGCACGACCCGCACCGAGGAACAGCACCTGGACAAGCGGGCCATGGTACACTGCCGGTACCAGCCCATACCAAGGAGCGGGAGGAGACTCGCCTAGGAGGCCTCTCCCCCAACGCTCGCCGATGTATCCACAGTCAGCGTCATACATTGGCACGCCTATGGTACCCGACTTCACCCAAGAGAACCGGGCCCAGTATACAGAACTCCGCATGTGTCTGGAGACCATGTTGGTGGATGTATTGGATGAACGCCACAAATACGCCATCCTACTGCAGCACTTAAAGGTGCCCCGCGCACATAATATAGCGCTCGCCTACGCGACTTCCACCACCCCATACACAGCAGCGCTGGTAGCATTGGACCAGAGGTATGGGCGCATATGGGATTACGTGATCCAGGAGATCCGACACATCGACCGCTTACCCCCAGCAATAGACAATCGAGCACTGGACGACCTGTCCGTCAGAGTGCAGTATCTGGTAGGGATGTTGGGAGCGCAAAGAGAGAAGGGGAAGTATGAACTTTACGCCAACTCAAATGTGGAAAGGATCCTGGAGAAGCTGCCGCCCGCTCGTCAGGAGCGCTTTAGGCGGCAGAGGGACCACAGAGACCCGAATGGCCCCGAACCGAACCTCCTCGATCTAGCAGACTTCCTGGCGAGAGAAGTCAGCAGCCTACGGCTAGATACATTCGGACGGAGCACCCCTGGCTCCAGAGAAGGAACCAGACGACTAAATGATGGAAGAAGATCGGTGACTGTGATGCACCAATCGGAGTCAGTACCGAGCAGCAGGAGCCACAGTACCCCCTCCAGAACGGAGAAGTGGAAGATAGTGTGCCCCTACTGTGAGAAAGAACACTGGCTAGCGCAATGTGACTCCTTCCCCAAGCTGAACGCGGAGGAAGCAGGTCAATGGATAAAGTCCAACAAGCGCTGTTTTCGCTGTGCGCGCTCACACATGGCAGCCGAATGCCGCTTAAAGAAAAGGTGCACCAAGTGCGATGGAGCCCATCTGGACATACTTCACGACAGTAACAGACGGCGCCCTTCACCCGCACCATCCAGCCGCAAAGCGAGCGTCATGTACATCGATCCCGCCAGCAGCAGTGGAGCCCGAGTACTCCTAAAAGTAGTGCGTGTGACACTAAGCTACCAGAATAAAGTCCTGGACACTTACGCCGTCCTCGATGACGGGTCAGAGAAGACCCTGCTGCTCGCCTCCGCTGCGGCCCAGCTAGGGCTGCGGGGAAGCGAAACCCAAATGACAATTCGGACAATAAGACGAGATTTGAAGACGATAAAGGGCGAGAATGTCTCATTCTCTATCGCAGCAAGCGGCCAGCCTGAGCGACGGTACCAGATTGCAGACGCTTTCACCAGCCAAGAAATAGGACTGTCGCGGTACACATACCCCGTCGCCAAGCTGATGGAGAAATATGCACATCTGCGCAAGTTACCGATCCCGCTCATAGACAATGCTATGCCGACCCTGTTGATAGGCTCCGACCATGCAGACCTCATTGTCCCGATAGACCGGGTTCATACCGGACCCCGAGGCTGTCCTGCAGCAGTCGAGACCCGTTTGGGATGGACTCTCCAAGGCCCGCTCGCCAAATCTCTCAACCGAAGTACAGCCACTAGATGTCTCCACTCCCGAGTCACAGAGGGAGAAACCGCACTCCTGCAACACGTAGAGCGGCTATGGAGCTTGGAACAAATGCCCTTTAAGAATGGAAAGAAAGACATTCGCTCTAAAGATGACATTTACGCCATTCACCTCCTCGAGACAGGGACCAAGAGAGTCCCGGTCAACGGCGTGTTGAGATACGCCACGCCACTCCTGCGGCGAGAAGGAATGCCTACTTTCCACGCCAAGACAGACGCCATAGAACGGTACCTGCTGAACACGGAGCGGCGCTTAGCCAAGAACCCCGCCCAAGAGAGTGTATACCGCGCTGAGATTGAGAAGCTCATCACAGCGGGACACGTCACAAAGATGGACATTAAAGAGGCTGACCAGACCACTGAATCGTGGTACGTGCCCCACCACAAGGTCCATCACAACGGTAAAGACCGCATAGTATTTAACTGCAGCTACCAGATCGGATCCCAAAATCTGAATAAAGAGTTACTGCCCGGTCCCACACTCGGCCCCTCCCTACTCGGCGTTCTACTCCGCTTCCGCCAGGAAAAGGTGGCCATCAGCGGGGACATTAAAGGAATGTTCCTGCAGGTGAGATTAGTAGAGGCGGACAAGCCCCTGTTACGGTTCCTATGGAGAGAGAAGCCAGGAGATGAGCACCCAGCCATCTACCAATGGGAAGTCCTCCCCTTCGGAACGACGTGCAGCCCCTGCTGTGCGACATTTGCACTACAGAAACATGTAGCAGAGGACCCAGCAGCGGACGAAGAGGTCCGACACAGCGTAAAGAACAGCTTCTACGTAGACAACTGTCTACAAAGCCTTTCAACCCAGGAAGAAGCCGAGGCTCTCCTGATTAAACTCTGCGCCTCATTGATCAAAGGCGGCTTTGATCTCAGGCAGTGGGCCAGCAGCGATCCGCAAGTACTGCGCAGCCTCTCCTCCGAGGACAAGGCAGCCAGCAGCGAGACCTGGATGGCTACAATCCCGGGAGAAGCCCAGGAGATGACCCTGGGATTGGTGTGGCGATTCAAAACAGATTCGCTTCACTACAGACACAAGCCCCTGACTACGGAGCAGGGAAGGCCGGCGGCGGCGCCGACCACCAGACGGAGTGTGTACACAACACTCGCCCGACAATATGACCCGCTAGGATGTATTCTACCGTACACCACCAGGGCAAAAATGATTGTACGAGCATTGTGGGACAAGGACCAGGGCTGGGACGACCCCATTCCCGCACACCTTAAATCCACCTGGAGAGAGTGGGAGATGGAGCTCCACTCACTCCCAGGCGTTAATATGCGCCGAAGCTACTTCCCACCCACGGTGAGGCCAGAGACATGTAAAATGGACTTACACGTCTTCAGTGACGCCTCAGAGGTCGCATACGGATCAGTAGCCTACTTGCGGGCCCAAGACCAGGGGGGAGAGATCTACACAGCATTTGTCCTCGCCCGCTCGAGAATAGCCCCACGCAAGCAACAATCTATCCCACGTCTAGAGCTCTGCGCAGCCCTAGCCGGAGCGCACCTAGCCACGCTCATCCAACGTGAGCTCACCATACCGGTGTCTAGAACAATCCTGTGGTCAGATTCCACGACGGTACTCGCCTGGATCAAATCGGACTCATGCAAGTACAAAGTCTTCGTGGGAGTCAGAGTCACCGAGATTCAAGACTTAACCGAAGAGTTAACCGGAGAAACAGAGTGGCGCTACGTTGATACAAAACAGAACCCAGCTGACGTCATCACCCGGGGGATGCCCCTGGATGACCTCACCCGTCGCAATGTCTACAGTGACGGCCCCGCATTCCTAAGACTCCCGGAAGGACAGTGGCCCATGCCTATCCCGAGGGAAGCAAGTCCAGAGGAGGTGGAAATTAAGAAGTCTGTGTTCTGTGGATTGAGCACCGTAGCCTCCACCGACCCTAACATAAACGATTGCACGTCCATAGAGAGTGCACAACAAAGAACATTCCTGCGGTACCACCCGGAGTGCAAGTCCCCCGCTGATATGTCAGCGGCTAACTACGAGGAAGCAGAATTGCTTCTACTGCAGCGAGCCCAGAGAGACTCGTTCCCCGATGAATTGGCCTGTCTACAGGGAGGAAAGCCCGTCCCATCCGACAGCAGATTAATTCACCTGGCCCCCGAGAGCGACGCTCACACCCTCATCAGAGTGGGTGGTCGCCTACGCAGAGCCCCCAATCTACCGGATGACATTAAATACCCGATCGTATTGAACAGCCGACACAAGGTCACAGAGCTGATTATAAAGAAATACGATGAGGATGTACATCACGCAGGAGCAGAAAGAGTCTTCGCGGAAATCAGACGTCGTTACTGGATCCTACAAGGAAGAGAGGCGGTACGACGCTTCCAACGAACATGTCTAGACTGCCGCAAGTGGCGCGCGCAGCCCAGCATACCAAGGATGGCTGACCTTCCTCCATGTCGCCTCCGAATCGGTGACAAGCCATTCCACTCAACGGGTATGGACTGCTTTGGCCCGCTGCACATAAAGAAAGGAAGAGGAACCGAGAAGCGGTGGGGTATTGTATTCAAATGCATGACCACCAGAGCGATACACATCGAGCTTCTCCCGACCATGAGCACAGACTCATTCCTTATGGCCTTCCGTAGATTCATATCACGGAAAGGAAGACCGTCTACCCTATTGTCCGATCATGGGACAAACTTTAAAGGCGGCGAAAGAGAGCTGAGAGAGAGCTTCCAAGCTATGGGCCCAGAACTTAAGACCCACCTCGCTCCAGCACAGGTTGATTTCCAATTCAACCCCCCAAACGCACCCCACTTCGGTGGCACTTGGGAACGAGAAGTGCGCTCCATAAAGACAGCCCTGTACGCAGTACTTGGGGCCCAGACTGTGGCGGAAGAAGTCCTAATGACAGTCCTCACGGAGATTGAGGGAGTACTTAACTCGAAGCCCCTCGGATATGTCTCCAGTGATGTGGCGGATATCGACCCAGTTACCCCCAACACACTCCTGATGGGGCGGCTAGATCCTGCATTACCCCAGACAATGTACCGGCCTGAAGAAGCGAACGGCCGACGAATGTGGAGGTACAGCCAAGTATTAGCCGACAAGTTTTGGAACAGTTTCCTACTGCACTACCTACCGTCTCTACAGACCCGCCAGAAGTGGGTAAAGGAGAGAGACAATTTGACAGAAGGAACAGTCGTCATGATTATTGATCAATCACTGCCCAGAGCTATGTGGCCGGCCGGCCGCGTAAGCAAAGTGATCACCGGTGCCGACGGCAAGGTCCGAGCAGCTGAAGTGCTCGTCCAGGGTCGCACTTACACCCGTCCCGTGGCAAGGCTCATAGAACTGCCTCGACTCCCAGACACAATCGATGATGACCATGACCCTACAACCCTATGACTTTGTGAAGTTGACTGACCCCTACAGCAAACCCTTATGTGTAAATAGACAACGCGATTAATCTGTCTCCGTTTAACTGATTAGGTCTGGGACCTATTCAGGGGGTGGCTGTTGTGAAGGGCCAGATTAAACCGAATATATATATTTATTTATATATATATATTTAATTGTATTTGTATATTCTCTAATATTCCCTGATATCCCTTGTATATTCCTTGTACAATATGCATTGAATATCCATTCTAGCCTACTGAACATCCCATAATAGTCTCCATTCTACTATTGGTCGAGACCTTGGTGCCAGGCTGCCATACCCCTCAGACCCAGTTCAAACGTACCGCTCGACATGTACGAACAAGTCCTAGTTCCGCGTAGGAATTTGGCTACCGCACCACTAATGGGACTATTTGTTCATAGTGCGTATATATACTGCGCTACTAAAGTAGGACTTTCTTTTCAGTCCAGTTTCTTACCCTCCAATAGAGTCACAGACGTAAAGCCTCCCCGCGATGCCACGTGTGGGAGTAAGGCCAAGTTCGGCCTACCATCGGTATTGAGACATCGTGTATATTAATATTTGAATAGTCATATTTGGCACTATATCGTCGAGTTGGACGTAGTCTATTAAGCTAATAATAGTCTGTTAATATATAGTGCTTCGTGCGGTGAGAATACTACCGTAGTCAGTACCCCATCGTTTCGGGCAGAGAACTGGCTGCTTACCCAGGGTGGTTGACCCTATGTGAAGCTGCACCCGAGGAGCCCCAGAGCCGACGAGCGAGTGGACCTGTATACCGGATTATTCTACCGACGACAGCCCGCCTTCCCAGGCACGGATTATGCTTTGGATACTTTGATTATTCTATGGATAAAGACCCCCGACACTACAGTGTGTTGGAACCCCCCCCCCCTGGAGAGGACGCAAGGTGAGGAGACGCTCTGCAAGACGAGGTCTCTCCACATCTCTCCCCCGTGGACCGGAGAGAGCCGGCCCACAAAGAGTCCACCTGCTTTCATCTGTGGTCCAAGGATCGCCGGCGCATTGAACGGCACTACAGTGGGTTCTCCTGGGATACCCTTGGCCGGACGAGGCAGCTGGATTCTACCCCCCCCCCCCTCCTACTCCTGTCGGCTTACAAGCGACCGGATTAACCCCCTCTAGTGTATCTAGTATAATCATTAAAGTATCATTGCTGTTATTCCTTAACTATTCCAGGTCGTATATTTACAACCTGCGCCTTCAGAGATTGGACATTATCTATTGATATACCGACGAATACTCCTTGCCATAAAAGTGCATACTATTTCAATTCATAAATGTAATTAAGTGATTAAGTGCTTATTCTACACACCATCGCTGTGTAGGAAATAAAGACCTGTTTCTAATTCGTACATTTGTGTTGGATCCGTTTCATCTACGTGAGAGTGTTCATGATAATATATTTATGCCGTGTACTGGGTGGCCGAATATTAAGTACAAAGGTAGTGGTAGTAAGTATCATATCTAGTAATACAGTCAGGGAATTGTACCCCTCAGTTACAGAGTGAAAAATCTTTAATCTTAGCGCCGCGGATATAAGAAAGAGGTCTAGCCGAGTCAATGTTGATGGTTTTGTTGAACATTTGTATTTCACAGGAGAGAAACTGTATTCAAACAAAACTATTAAAATAGTCTTTGAATCTAAATATACTTTCTTTGTGTTGATTTTACATTAATTCCATGATTTAAAAATAATTTAATTAAATAATTGTTACAAGCTTCGGTTTTAAGTAGAAAAATGCTATTTTTAATCTAGATTAATCTAGATTAATTACAGAAAATTGTGTAATTAATTAGTTAAATTTTTTTAATCTATTGACAGCACTAGTATATTCATTGATTCACTCGTATACCAAAATTAATTTGAATTGAAAAATATTGCTTTTCGCATCAAATATTGATATGCGATTAAAATGTGATTAATTAATTAATTCGATTAATAATTTTTTATCGAGTCCCACCACTAATTATTATCACTGATAAATGATACTCATCTTTGTGAAGACACTGATCATGTTAGTGATTTCTCACTATAATGATCAACAATGACTGAACAAGGTGGGAAACGGATCATATCAATATTCTAAACTTTGTAAACCCAGGCTTGCCGCGGGCGACTCATGTGGTCCTTGGGGGGCTACCTGGTGCCCGTGGGCACCGTGTTGGTGACCCCTGGTGTAGAGTTATCTGGCTGATTCTGCTGCTGAAATGTCTCACTCATCTAGTATATATCTGTGTGTGTGTGTGTGTGTGTGTGTGTGTGTGTGTGTGTGTGTGTGTGTGTGTGTGTGTGTGTGTGTGTGTGTGTGTGTGTGTGTGTGTGTGTGTGAATGATGCTTGCTTGGGTGTATGTGTAATAAAGAGTGAGAGAGGGACAGAGCAAGTGACTTTTTGTCTTTCTGTCTGTGTGCATGAATGTGTGTGTGTGTGTGTGTCTGCGAGCGTGTGTGTGTGTGTGTGTCTGCGAGCGTGTGTGTGTGTGCGTGTGTGCATGTGTGTGTGCATGTGCGTGTGTGTGTGTGTGTGTGTGTGTGTCTTTGTGTGTCTTTGTGGGTGTGTGCATGTGTGTGTGCATGTGCGTGTGTGTGTGCATGTGCGTGTGTGTGTGTGTGTGTGTCTTTGTGTGTCTTTGTGGGTGTGTGCATGTCTCACCCCCTCACGGTGCCACTCTCCTGGTAGTTGACCTGGATGAATTTTCCGAAGCGACTGGAGTTGTCGTTGTGGGCCGTCTTGGCGTTCCCAAAGGCCTGAGGGGAAAACAGACAACGGCAACATTCATCATCAACCCAAAATACCAACAAAGAAGACACAATTGGTAACAATAGGGGACGCAGAAGAAGATAAAACAAAACAAAGGGCCCCCACTCCAAAACAAAACCTGATATTATTCAGAAAACAATGTTTCAAACATGCAGTGATTCCATCCTCAGGTCAACGGAGTGCCGTTCTAACGTTGTGTTCTAACATTAGTGGGCATGGAGGGGCATCGGACTCTCATTGGCTGGCTGGCTGGCTAGCAGAGTATGAAGACTCTAGTGAGTGAACTGGAACAGCAGCATTGAGAGAAGAGAAGAGAGGAGAAGTTGAGGAGAGGAGAGGTTGAGGCCCCTACCAGGAGACTACGGCTGGCTACCACGGAAAGAAAAACATCTTCGAAAGACAGAAGATAGATGAGAAAAAGAGAAAGAAAAAAAGAAAGAACGAGAGAAAGAGAGAGAGAAAGAGAAAGACAGGGAGAAAGACAGATAGTGAGCGAGAAGGAGTCCTGGGGTATTATTGGACCCGATTGCTGCATGAATGTATAACTGCAGATATCATGGCTAATGGCTAGGACAAATTCCACTCCACAATAATATCTCTGATTGCTGGGCTGACTGCCTTTCAAAATGCCCACCTGACACAATAACGTCAGCAACATGACAGGAAGAACAAGAGGAGAAGCCAACATGTGGGCTGATCAAATAGAAAATACATTGATATGAAGCTGTGAAATTCAACTGAAATGACAGTGTTTACACCAAACTCATTTCTAACCATAATGTGAAGTAAGACCTCGGAAAGTACCAAAATTGTGATAAAAAGATTCAAGATTTTAGGTTATCCCCGTGCTCGCATGGGTTTCCTCCCACACCATAAAAGACATGCATGCGAGGTACAAACTCCTGTCATTACTCTTGACCAAGGCACTGGTATTAGAGCTGGAGTGGGTAACCAGGCGCCAGACTGTGGCTGCCTGCTGCTCCTAAATAGTTAGGATGGGTTAAAACGCAGAGGAAACATTCCTGGTATATGCAAACATATGGCATATTATGAACTTGAAGTGATTCTAATTCTAGTCAGTCAGTCAGTCAGTGTTGTATTCATAGTTAACCATGTCAAAGCACTGGACCCAATGTTTTCTAATGGAGGATGTGAGTAGAGTAAATATTCACACACACACACAGTTTATGTGCATGCATCAATGTATGCACTCTGTGTCTGCGTGATATGAAAGCATGTGCTTGTGGCCAGTTTTGACAGTTGGGGGTGCGTGCATGTGTGTGCATGCATGCGTGTCTGTTGTGATCATGATAAGACACTTTTTTGGTGTACAAATTTATACCGGTATTATTGTGAAGGATATGATACGGCACAGGCCTAGTGCAGAGTGTGTCTGTAATTTGTACCCTTGTAGCATTATGATTAATGAGTTTGGTAGCAGTGTCAGGGTGATTTAGGAGTTAAACTCTTCTGTGGTCTCACACACTCGTGCACGCACACGCACACACACACACACACACAGTCACACACAGGCCTGAGAACACACACCGATTATATAGTTGGACTTAGTGGAGGAGAGAGTCGACCCCAAACAAGTCAACTCCTCGACTCTTTCAGTTTAAAGAGTCAACTCCTCCAGTCTTTCAGTTTAAAGAGTCAACTCATCCAGTCTTTCAGTCTAAAGAGTCAACTCCTCGACTCTTTCAGTTTAAAGAGTCAACTCCTCCAGTCTTTCAGTCTAAAGAGTCAACTCCTCCAGTCTTAGTTTCAGGCTAAAGAGTCAACTCCTCCAGTCTTTCCGTTTAAAGAGTCAACTCCTCCAGTCTTTCAGTTTAAAGAGTCAACTCCTCCAGTCTTTCAGTCTAAAGAGTCAACTCCTCCAGTCTTTCAGTCTAAAGAGTCAACTCCTCCAGTCTTTCAGTCTAAAGAGTCAACTCCTCCAGTCTTTCAGTCTAAAGAGTCAACTCCTCCAGTCTTTCAGTCTAAAGAGTCAACTCCTCCAGTCTTTCAGTCTAAAGAGTCAACTCCTCCAGTCTTTCAGTCTAAAGAGTCAACTCCTCCAGTCTTTCAGTTTAAAGAGTCAACTCCTCCAGTCTTTCAGTCTAAAGAGTCAACTCCTCCAGTCTTTCAGTCTAAAGAGTCAACTCCTCCAGTCTTTCAGTCTAAAGAGTCAACTCCTCCAGTCTTTCAGTTTAAAGATTCTGGGTCAGCTCCAGTTAGGGTTGGGTTCTGTGGTGTGGTGTAGGCAACACCACCATATCAGCTCTAACGTTAGTACACAGATACAAAACACTAGCTAACGTTAGAATTGCTAGCTAGTAGAACACGGTGGGGTCACTTGTGCTAATTTAACACAAACTCACATGAAGACAAACAGTGTTTATTTATTATAATAATAATAATAATAATAATAATAATAATAATAATAATAATAATAATAATAATAATAATAATAATAATAATAATAATAATAATAATAATAATAATAATACATTCGATTTATAATGCACTCTATATGTGGAAACCAAGTCTCAGAGTGCTACAGAGTAAAACAGACTTTAAAAACATTAGGCAATTAAAGAAACAAGACATAAAGCATAAAAAGGGATAAAACACACAAGGCATGTATAAAAAGGTTAAAACTAAGGGAAGGCTTTCGTGAAGAGGTATGTTTTAGTCCTCTTTTAAAGGAAGCAGTGGTCTGTGGTGCTCCGAGGTGGTCAGGGAGGGTGTTCCACAGGCGAGGAGCAGCCCAGCAGAAGGCCCGGTCACCCCCATGGAAGGAGCTTGGTCCTGGGGGGAAGGAGGCGGTTTGTGTTGGCGGAGCGAAGGTTACAGGTGGAGGGTTCTGGGGTGAGGAGATCTTTGAGGTAGGGGGGAGCGTTTCCGTGGATGCATTGATGGGTCAGAAGGGATATTTTGTATTCAGTCCGGGTGATGATGGGGAGCCAGCGAAGTGAGTGGAGGATGGGTGTGATGTGGTCGTACTTACACACTCTCATCAGGATCCTAGCTATATTCCTATATTTATCATATAATTCCCCTCATTGTAGAATCACGTCAGCTAGTTCAGTCACTCGATAATAACAATAATAATATACTGTATTTGTATAGCACCTTTCATATAAGTATTGCGGGCCAAAGTGCTTCACAGCAGTAAAATAGACATAAAATGAGGATAAAATAGACAGAATAAAAGCAATGCAGGGAATAAGAAACATGGTTACTTGATTATTTTGTCTGTTTTGATAGCTTATCCTGTCCTCAATTGTTCCCCTCTCTCTGTTTACCACTGTGTATTCAAGAGACAATACAATGAATGTGGTGCACAGCTACAGGAGAAGTTGTGGAGCAGGTCATATTTTGACTCATTATCCAGCATTCATTTAGTTCCATTGTATATAACCCTATTTTTAGTCGTTTTTTTTTTACTCATACCTTATCAGGTGGGGGCCCACATGCCGCCCGCCCTCTTGAGGACAATTTGCCCACCAGCACTTTTTTTTTTTTTGATCCACTTTTTCTCCCATTTTTCTATATTTTCTCCCATCCCAATTTCGTATCATCCAATTCAACCCTCCCCTGTCACGAACGCTGTTTCTTGCCTCCCACAAGCCGGCTGCAATGTGGACTAAGTCATACATAGCACAAGTCCCCTCCGGTACTTGAGGTAACAGCAGTCGCATCTTTTCACCTGCGCAGCTCGATCTATCAGTGTCGAGGAGTAACGCGTGGGAGGCTCACGCTGCCCCCGACACTTCCTGATTCTACTGCGCAGGCGCACCAACCGACTTGTAGGAGTCGCTTGTTCACAACGTTCGATCCCCACCCTTCAGTTTTTCCCTCCCCGTAATACGGCCAATGTGTATTACTGCGGACGACCAGCCAAACTGAAAAACAATGTGGAGAGCTGGATTCGAACACGCGAATCCTAGCGTCTCCACACTGGTGGCGAGTGCCTTAGACCACTACACCACCTAGCCGCCCCTTGCCCACCAGCACTTTAACGACCTCTAGTGGCTCAAATTAAAGCCCCATTTGTTGACTGTCGAAAGCCTTTTCAGGTGACAAGATCCGTTCAGCGGTTCTCGAGTTACATGCCGATATGTGAGGCTTGCGCGAAGTACATGGTATTGCGCAAATACTACTCCTGACTCTTGGGGCTCTAGTTCCGTCAATCATTTGGCGATCTCGAAAATGATTGGACAGGGTTGTAGCCAATGAGTGTGGCTTTCCAATGATACCCCACCTGGGGATGTACGAATCAGGGATCTAGGTGAAAAGTCACAAGCGAAAACAGGAAGAGAAAAACCGCAGAATGAATTGAAGTTATGAGAAAACTGAGCATTTCTTTTGTACACAGTTTACCGAAATCACTCCTAATCACTCATTTCTGAACGGATCTTTATAAAATTTGGACATGTACAGTACTACATAAGACTTCAGGCTAGGCCTGCCGCGATAAGCAATAAATCGATTAATTGCTGCGATAATTAAAATGAATGCAATGATTTTGACGGGCGCGATTAATTGCTATTTGCGCTTTTGTTTTAATGAGGCGGAACCAGTGCCCCTTCAGTCACTGTCCGTGTTGGGAGGCGGGCCGCTGAATGAATGAATGAATGAAAACTTTATTTAACAGATTGCAGAATGGGTACAATACAGTACGGCTCAATACATACAATTGTTAAGGGGATGCAGACCAGAGAAAGACTTTCGTCTTGTTTACATCAGGGTCCCCCATTTTCAATTCATATAGACATATATGACATACATGACATACAGATAGTCAGTACTGCTACATCTATACATTTATGACATACCAGATTTGCAAATACAGTACTGTTTGTGATACAGAGGAGTCAAGAAAAGGGAGTATATACATTTGACGTAGAAACTGTACATTGGAGGAGGTTGGGTGGGGGGGGTTGGGTACATTGGGATATTGACAACCATACTGGGTAATTTACATTGGAGGTGGTTGGGGGGGGGGGGGGGGGCCGGGGGGCACACTGTATAAACAAGTAACACTGTACATTGAGGGGGGGGGGAGGAGACACTGTACAAACAAACACAATTGTACATTGAACTATTGACAAAACCATACTAGGTAAATGACTGTACATTGGAGGGGGTTGGGTTAGGATATTTACAGGGGCCAGTGTTGAATTGCAGTCTCCCGTAGGTGTCCCTTGAGAGAGGTTTTGAAAGTGGGTAGTGATCCACATTCCTTTACAGCTTTGGGTAGGGCGTTCCACATTGATGTGGCATAATTGCTAAACGTGTTTAGTCCCTTATTTGAGCCGAATCTGGGTTTAACATGATTTGTGGAGCTCCCTCTGGTGTTGTGATCGTGGTATTCACTGACCTTTGGGAAGTATTTTGACATGTACATGGGTACCTTGGTCGTGTAGTGTATCTTGTAGACCAGGCCCATTGCAAGTTGTTGTACTCTGTCGTCTACTCTAAGCCATCCTAGGTTGTCAAAGTGGGCAGGGGTGAGGTGGGTTCTAGGAGTAAGGTCAAGCAGTAGTCTGACCAGTTTGTTTTGAGATGTTTGTAATTTTGTTTTTAGCGCCTTTGAGGTGCTTTGGTACCATGAGGTGCAAGCATAGTCGTAGTACCCCTGAATGAGTGCTCCTGCCAGAGTCTTCAGGGTGTTCTTGTTTACCAGAGAGGAGATCCGGTACAAGAATCGAGTTCGTTGGTTGACTTTTTTTATTACATTGGATGCCATTTTGTCACAGGAGAGATTAGCCTCTAGGATGGAACCCAGGTAGGTAATTTCATCTTTCCTTGTGACAATATTGTCACCCACTGTAACTGAGAAGCCGTCGGTCTTGCTGAGTTTGTTATTTGAACCGAAGAGAATGGACTCTGTTTTGCCCATGTGTAATGATAGTTTGTTATCAGCGAGCCATATGCAGATTCTGCCTAGTTCCGAGCTGAGGGTTTTTTCAACCTGTAACTTGTTCTTGTCAGAGACCAGCAGGGCTGAGTCGTCCGCAAACAGGAACAAGTTGCAGTCACAAGCTGACGACATGTCATTTGCATAAATTAGGAACAGTAGCGGTCCTAGTATGCTTCCTTGAGGAACACCACAGCTCACTGTGGGGGGGGGGTAGGGTACTACTACTAGAGTACAGCACGGGAGCTCCGTGGGGCAACGCCACATAGACATTTCTCAATAGTGTTGCTCCTTTTAACCAAGTAGCATTATTTGTAGTGTAACGTTAGCTATTTTTAGACCCAAGTAGTTACTCGCTACTGCCCGGAGAAACTGGACTGCTAAATAAAGATGAAAGATAGAGCTTTGATTCTCATTCCATGCTAACAACATTAGCTAAATATCTAACAAACGAAATACAACGTATAGCATAGCTACAAGTACAACACAGAATAACGTTAATACAATTACATGCATCATTGTTTACAATGAACGGGTGGGGCTAGTCAAAGGACTGGACACGGGGACAAGTTAAACATGAATTAATTTATTATAACACTCCGGTAGTTTCGAGTCGTGCTGCAGTGCTTACGCACCACAGCTATTCTATTACTGCTTTGACGCTTCCTCCTCATCGTTGATTGCCTGTAGTAGCTGCATCTAACGTTAGTAGCTAACGTTAAAACTAACCGAAAGGTAGTTGTTCACCAACAATTTGTTTTATCATTAGCTCAAAAACAGAACCGGACGAGTCATGTTGTCGGCTCATAGTTTCTGCTTAGGATAATAACAACAATACTTCCGGTCCGGTCGGTGGGCTTCAAAATAAAAGTCAAACACCGGAAAAGACGGAGCGATGGGCTTCAAAATAAAAGTTTTGGGAAATCAATTTATCAAAAAAAATTCTCTAACCGGTCGCAATAATATCGCTTATCGCGATATTTTCGGGGGCAATTAATCGCCCAGCAAAATGTGTTATCGTGGCAGGCCTACTTCAGGCTATGGATTTTCAAGCCTCCAGCCATTCTGGGGAAATACTACTTCTGGACTACTAACTACTACAGAAAAACGTGAGTAACAAGTGTTTCTACAACTCAAGTTCAGACCTATGTTACTCTATTTCATTAGCACTCAAAAGAGACCAGGCTCATGCATCTGGTATAAGTATAAAGTATAGTATTTTGGTTTGGTGTGCAAAAAAAGTATGCAGTCCTCAAAAACGAAAACTAAAGTGGCCAATTTTGGGGGCGCCTGTTAAGAGGTAGGATAACGCCCATCCTCCTTTAAGGGTTCGCCAACCCTTTTCTATTTTGCAGCTTTTGGAGGCAGGGTATTATACAACAGGAATCTCTAATTCGAGTGTGCAAAAAAAGTTACAAAATGTGTAGATTGACAGATTTGACGCTATCGAACAATAACACTATGTAACAACCATCAAATGCACTCACAGCACACACATCCACACGCACACACTCACTTTAAACAAACAACTCACTGCAGCACCCACTTTACACACTTTAGAACACCTAAACACACTTTATATTTATTGGTAAAGAATTTGCACTACAACCCATACCTCATTACAAATACACCTTACTGTAAATTGTACCTAAATTGTACCTCATCACCCATTTCTGCTTTGCACTATATAGTATATTGTATATTAGTATATTGTATAGTATATTGTATGGTAACTCAGTTACTTCTACTCTGCATTGAACATTGTACATATGTACATACTGAACACTTGTGCCTACGTACGTGACTTTTATTTTATACTTGCTAATACTTATTTTATTTTATACTTACCTATTTTTGTCTAGCACAGTCTGGAGCGTGACAGAAAGAAGCATTTTGTATAAAAGTATTCTGTACTTCTGTATGACAACTAATAAAGAAACTTGAACTTGAACTATCGCCCATGAAGTCACAATGATATTTGGTACAGCGTGATAAATGTCTAATGTTGCTATGGGACTCAACTAAAGAACAAACCCCAAGCCAATCTGGTACAGTAGCTACCACCGGGGCCAAGTTAGTAAAATAAATGAATTTGTTAAGCTTCGAGTCTAATAAATCCTCTTCAAAAGCCAATATCAACCCCAGTCTTTCAATATTAAGTGGCTACTGCATTGCTGAACGAATATTATTTCACTACAATAAAAGCAATACAAATTCTATACCTAAGAAATTGAGGTTTGCCCTCAAATAATTGTCAAAAGATTTGAAAAGCAGATTAGGTACTGGATTTGAAAAAAAAAAAAATATATATATATATATATATATATATTATAATAATTTTGACCTGGCTAAAATAAATAATACAGTTTCCAAAGTGTTGACAGTCTTAAGTCTCTTTTTATGAATAGACAATTTTTCAAATATCTTTCTGAAAATAAACTAAATGTTGTCTAATGTAGCGGTAAAGTTAACAATTGGGCAACATTTGTAGCTTAGATAGCCTACTGCTGCTGAATGAACGCTAGCATAGCATAGTGTGTTGTTGCCACTGCATACTCCGTTGTGCCATATGGAAGCCAGGAAAATATTCTATGAAAACACATCACAATGTCCTTCATTTGCACAAATCAAAAGATATGGTGCGCAGTGTACCATATGCGAGACTTTATGTTTAAGCAAATGTCCTGACCCTAAGGCCTAACACTGCTTTAAGTGTGTGTTAGCTCAGTAATATAGCAGTATGCTATTGAGAAGTTGGGGGGGGGGGGTTGCCTGTGGGTTATTCCACGCTGTCACTTTGTGTTAGCCGGTTTGGGTGTATCAGCGCTAAAGCAGAAAAGCCTGATTCAACCCCCTCTGAGGCAGCACACACCGCGACGGCTGGCTGAACTTAGTGAGTCAGGCTTTGACAGAGACGGGGTGGGAGCTAGCCTTCTAATTAGCACATCAAGACCTTCGTCGATGATAAAATGCCCCCCCCCCCCCTCAAAATCCATGTTAATGTTCCGCCTGGTCGCAAACACAGACAGCTTTGTATACAGGGCTAAAGTTGGTCAGATTATTGATGCTGGGCTATTTATGTCCAGGTGAGCACTATAGGACGGCTAGCCTCAGCAGATTTCGCTTACGTAGTTAACCAGGTAACTGAGGTGTAACGTACCCCGTCTGGTCTTCATTCACAAGTGGTGGCTGACCACTACTAGTAGTAAATATCAGGAAAAACTATGAAAATTCATAACTGATTGTTTAGCCTGAAACAAACACATTAGGACAATTATGGTAGAATTAAATTAGGTACCAACACTTAAATAAGAGCCATTTTGGAACCATGAGGTCATGCCAACTGGGAAGG
Source organism: Notolepis coatsorum (assembly GCF_963971535.1). NCBI lineage: Eukaryota > Metazoa > Chordata > Actinopteri > Aulopiformes > Paralepididae > Notolepis > Notolepis coatsorum. The sequence continues at coordinate 41,123,377 of NC_140170.1, read as the reverse complement.
AGACCGTAGGTGAAGGTTTAAACTGACTGGCTGTGTATCATTACTGACTGGATTGTATAAGACTGAGAGGGTGGTAGCACTCCGTTATAATCTGGGCCAGATAACACTGTAGGAGAAGACACACTGCATGGAAGGTGTGGGCACGCATGTGCAAACACAAAACACACACACACACACACAGGACATTCTAAAACACAGGATGTTTTGTCCTTAACTAAACACATACACGCACATGTGTTACTGGTGTGTTGAAAAGCAACACACCATGTGTTAATAGCAACAAAACGTACATTTAGGACACGACATTCTGTGTTATTTTTAACACTTCCTTTTTGAGAGTGCACACAGATATACAGAGAGAGAGAGAGAGAGAGAGAGAGAGAGAGAGAGAGAGAGAGATACACACACACACCACACACAGAAAGACACGCACGCTGTCACACACAGAGACACAGAGAGAGGGAGAGAGACAGACACACTAGGGCTGTCAGAATTCATTTCAATATCCGAATTTGAATAAAATATACATTTGACTACCAAAGTCACATTTGAATGTAAATTAATTAATTTAGAAAACGTTATTGCTTTGAGATGAACTGAAAACTCTTGTATTTGTCCCTTATTCATGAAAAATGTGCCTGCAATACAAGCCAATATATGTGTGTTACAAAGCATAGCCCAATGCCTAATGCTATACTCCTATTGGTACTACCCATAAAGTAAATACAACAGACTTGTTAATCGTATCGTTAATTGAACCTTGAAACAAAACATAAAATCTTTTGGTGAAATGTAATCACATGCAGCATCAATATCAAAATGACTGATAAACGATAGAAAAATACTTAAGGAGCAGGGCTCGTCATAATGACGTGACCACGTGAGAGGTCTATGGACCCGTTAGCAGAGTGAGAAGAACCTAATTCAGGCCTGCACAAAGTATCCACACCCTGGTCAGCATGGGAAGATGACTTCTAGTCGTCACAGATTGGTCACTGACATGACAGTTTCATGAGGGGCGACAGTGGCTCAGGCGGTAGAGCGGTCGTCTGGTAATCGGAAGGTTCCCGGTTAGATTCCCACTCCTCCCAGGCAGAGTGTGTCGAAGTCTCCTTAATCCATTTAGACCTAAAACGCCTGCTAAGAATGCATTATATAGCCTGCATATACTAGGGATGTAAAGGTACACGTATCCGACTATCCGTACCGAACCGTTTCAGTGTGTACCATACCGTACCGAACAGCTGGGTACCGAACGAATACAACAGTATGTTAACCACTAACGACCACCCACGGGGTCCGTTTTTAATTATATTATTTTATTTTTTACAAGTTGATTATTAATTTCAATATAGAATATTCGTTGACAGCCCTACAAGTACAATTAGTTACTGCACACTACATCCCCCCTGAGTGGAACATGGAAAGCCAAACTTCCCTCCACTGTACCGAAAACCTGTACCGAACCTTGACTTCAAAACCAAGGTACGTACCGTACTGTGGTTTTTGTGTACCGTGTACCCCTAATATACACACAAATGTGTTTCCCGGTTTCAATGCAAGACACTTAACCCCTAATTGCTCCAGATGAGCAGGTTGGCACCTTGCATGGTTGCCTCTGCCGTCGGTGTGTGAATGTGAGTGAATGGGTGAATGTGAGGAACAAAATTGTAAAGTGCTTTGGATAAAGCGCTATATAAATGCACCATTTAGAAACTAGGGAATAATCCCTTCACAATTAAACAAAATTAGATACTAAGATGGTAATTAATCACTTGTTTTTCTACACAGGGAATGGAACCCCTAACCCTGTCAGTCTCAGTGCCATGGTCTACCCATTGAGCTAGAGAGCGAATGGAACCCCTAACCCTGGCGGAAAAATCATTCATAGATAGATACACACACAAGAACTACGCCGCAGGGCTACAGTAGGCTACATTCTCATTCCACACTGGTAACTTCCTCTCCGACCACATTATAAGCGGTTCTCACCCTAGGGTGCCTCAGAGAGCTGCCAGGGGTGCCTTGAGATTTCTCAAAAGAAATAAAATATATTTATTTTTTTCTTAATAGGATTACAGAAAATTATCACTAAAGTGCTATCTGTTGCAGCTGCACTGTTCTCCATGAAAATACCATATTTGGATAAGTTAATAAAACACAGAAAAGGATCACCAAGTTACTCTGGATAAAGAACCCCTTTACAGACAACATTGAGACAAAACTTCCTGACACATCTCCATCCAAACTCTTGGAAGAACTAATTGAAATCTCATCTGATACCACCTGGAGAGCTCGTTTCAGTGAAGTGCCCCTGGAAACATTTTGGTCCGAGTGTGGTGCTGAGTACCAAGTATCTCATGATGCAGCAGTTAAGGTGTTGATACCATTCAGCACCACATACTGTATCGGTGTGAAGCTGGCTTTTCATCCATGACAGCTCTGAAAACAAAATATAGGGCCAAGTTGAGCCTTGAGGATGACATGCGTGTTGCCTTGTCAAAGATCTCCCCACGTATTGACCGTATTATTAGCCAGCAGCAGCAGCAGACCTCGCATTGAGCTAGAAATGTCCACTGAGTGAACAAGTGCTTATTTTCTGTATTTATTTATATTTTTTGAAAAATGATAACTTACTTGGTGATCCTTTTCTGTATTTAAAAAAATACATGATTTTCTGTTTTTGAGAAATGGTCACACTTGTCCAAATATGCAATTTTTATGGAAAACAGTGCAGCTGCAACAGATAGCACTTTAGTGATCCTTTTCTGTATTTTCTTAAAAGTACATGATTTTCTGTTTTTGAGAAATGGTCACACTTATCCAAATATGCTATTTTTATGGAAAACAGTGCAGCTGCAACATATAGCACTTTAGTGATCATTTTCTGTAATTTTATTTAAAAATATATGCTATTTGATTTACTACTACAAGCAGTGTAATGTCAACAGTACTAAGTAATTTAGACACGAAACACCTGCTAATAATGCATTATAATTATAGCCTGCATATACACACAAATGTGTTTCCCAGTTTCAATGGGTTAAATAAACGTTATTTTGAAAGCAAGCACTTTTGTCATCATTGTAGCAAAAAAGACAGGACCGGAAAAGTCTTTATCGTATGTAGGGGGGCCCTGGAATCTTTTATTGAACACAGGGGTGCCTTGGCAGCAGAAAGGTTGAGAACCCCACGAGTAGACCTTAACAACTACGTATTTTTGTTTGCTTATCAAGATGTTAAGATGTGTCGACTTTAACACATCATTTATCCATCACCACTGCCAAATGTGAGAAGAACAGACAATAAAAGAAAAGACATAAAATAAACACTGGTATCAATCTGACAATCCAATACGTATCTAGATACATAGGCCACGAATACAATTCAGGGATGATACATTTAAAATTTCGGTACAATTTGGTGCAATACGATGCAAATCTGATACAGTTCTTAACATTTGCTTAAGGTAGACATAAATTTTCCATTCATCAGTGAGAACAAACTCAAACACTGGATTAACTAGTAAACTGTGCAGTACTTTTAATAGCGAACATGAGATCATCAAACAGGCGAGCTAGCTGGCTGCTATCATTGAGAGAACATTGAGAGCAGCAGGCTGACGTTATTTCCAGGAACAAAAGCATTAATTCTGAAAGTTACATTGTTGATGCTTGAAATGTCTGAGCTTCCATGTTGTTAACGCATGGTTTTGTTTTTACTTAATAGCGTGCAAGATAATCCAACAAGCTCGCTAGCCGTCTGCTAGTCATTGCTAACGGCTAACGCAAGCGAAGCAGGCAAACGTAAAGCAAACGTAAAGCATTCATTCTGAAAGTTGAATCACTGATGCTTGAAATGTATGAACTTAGTGAAACAACATGGCAAACGTACAAAACATTGCTATGTAACATCTACGGTCTCTCTTTCTTCATCTTTCTTTTCAAATCATAAATGTTTGCCAGTTGGCTGCACCACACATGTATTGGGCCGTGCTGTGTGCACACAGTTGGCTAGGGTGACCATATTTTGATTTCCAAAAAAAGAGGACATAGCGTGGAATAAACTCGCCGAAACGGTAAAGTGTGCCACGGGCACGCCGTGATTCCGATCCGCGTGAAAATATTCACGGCCATAGAGGAGACCGTGGGACACCTTTTTGCAACCGAATATGTGTCTCGAATTTGCTCCCACGCGGCGCACAAAATCGCGCAAGTCTTGTTTACATCAGGGTCCCCCATTTTCAATTCATCATAAATGTACAGTTCCCTCCCCCTTGTATATATTTACTGTATGTCACAAATGTAACAGTACTGCTTTGAGGTCTTTCTCTGGTCTGCCTCCCCTTAACAATTGTGTGTATTGAGCTGTACTGTACCCATTCTGCAATCTGTTAATAAAGTTTTCAATCAATCAATCAATCAATCAATCAATCCCGCAGTGCAATACTCCAATTCAGCCATTGGGTGGGACGGTCATGTGACCCAAATCAGCCAATGGAAGCGAGGGTCCTTAAAGTGTGGGTCCTTAAAGTATTGCGGTCCTGAGAGTGTTGGTGCTCTCGTCCTGCAGCTGGATACTATTGCCTCACAGCGCGGCCGTCAGCGCGCGGCCCAGAGAGCGCCGCTGGCTCTGCGGCTCTGCAGCTGCATGCTTCTCCGGGAGTCCGGTTGGATAATGCCATGTAAAAAGTTGCATGCCTGACATATCGGCATGTAACTCGAGAACCGAGGCACGGATTATGGCGATCGAACGGCAACGAATAGCGCTTTAATTCGGTAATTTATATGTTCGGCGAAAGATGCAGCCCCGAGCCTTCAGATGCTCGCAAAGGGCAGTGAAACTGAAACTGAAAAACAGTGAAACCCCGGACATTTCGATGAATTAATAAACCCCCCCCGGACAGTGCGTGAAAAGAGGACATGTCCGGGCAAAAGAGGACGTTTGGTCACCCTACAGTTGGCTGCACCACACATGTATTGGGCCGTGTTGTGTGCACACAGTTAGCTGTACCACACATGTATTGGGCCGTGCTGTGTGCACACAGTTGGCTGTACTAGACATGGTCCGACAGTAATCCGTTTCACTGCATGGAGTTCTAAGGGGGTTCCCTCTGCCTGTGTCGTCTGCTTGGCACACAGCTTGGCTCTGCTGTCTTTTATTTATTTGTACATTTATTTTAGACTTCCTTTAGTTCCTCACTCACTGACACACACACAGAGCTTACTGCAGGATGACATCACATCACATTCCTCTGCTAACAGGTGCAGCCCTGCTCCAAACGGCAGGTCTGGGCATGGTGTGTGTGTGTGTGTGTGTGTGCGTGTGTATGTTTGTTTTGGCTGAGTTCCCCTGCCAGTGTTTCCTGTTGGAGAGCAGCGGAGATCACAGCAGTGTACTTAACTGTTACCACACACACACACACACACACACACACACACAAAAAATAGCAGGTGCTTTTCAACAGTTTTGCCCTTTAGCGATACGCTCTAACATTCACAAGATGTGATGACTGATGAGGGTGTGTGTGTGTGTACACTAGTACCTCTATAATTACAACACTGAGTTAGTAAACTATGACAGCTACTACTACTACTACTCTCTCGTTCCCTCTCCTCTCTCTCCTCTCCTTCTCACTCTCAATTCAATCTTGGTGTTGCTGCAAGTTTCATCACACACAGACTGAAAGAAGACTGTTTCCTCATGCAATTATACCATCAGATGAGCAGGTGTAGGCAAATATGGGAGGAAGCTGTAGGCCGCTATTTAGAGATTATACTGTCACCCAGTCTCTCTGTCTCTCTCATCAATCAACGACACAACCCAGAGTGCATGAGCCAATGACAACCCTGCCCTTATTGACAGGAAGCCACATCGCTATCCACCCATCTGAGTCACACACACCAGTATGGTTTCATGTACTGGTACTACTCCAATACGTCCACCCATTAGAGTTACAGTTCCCGCGTTAAACGTGTGCTAACCAACAACCTCATTGAGTGGAAATAACCTAAAAACCTCTTCAGTTAGCATTAGCTACTAGGGCTGACCCCAATGCTTCATAGCCACTAGGGCTGACCCTAAGATTAGGGCTGACCCCAATGCTTCATAGCTACTAGGGCTGACCCCAATGCTTCATAGCTACTAGGGCTGACCCAAATGCTTCATAGCCACTAGGGCTGACCCTAAGATTAGGGCTGACCCCAATGCTTCATAGCTACTAGGGCTGACCCCAATGCTTCATAGCTACTAGGGCTGACCCAAATGCTTCATAGCCACTAGGGCTGACCCTAAGATTAGGGCTGACCCCAATGCTTCATAGCTACTAGGGCTGACCCCAATGCTTCATAGCTACTAGGGCTGACCCAAATGCGCCAATGCTTCATAGCCACTAGGGCTGACCCTAAGATTAGGGCTGACCCCAATGCTTCATAGCTACTAGGGCTGACCCCAATGCTTCATAGCTACTAGGGCTGACCCCAATGCTTCATAGCTACTAGGGCTGACCCTAAGATTAGGGCTGACCCCAATGCTTCATAGCTACTAGGGCTGACCTCAATGCTTCATAGCTACTAGGGCTGACCCCAATGCTTCATAGCTACTAAGGCTGACCCTAAGATTAGGGCTGACCCCAATGCTTCATAGCTACTAGGGCTGACCCTAAGATTAGGGCTGACCCCAATGCTTCATAGCTACTAGGGCTGACCTCAATGCTTCATAGCTACTAGGGCTGACCCCAATGCTTCATAGCTACTAGGGCTGACCCCAATGCTTCATAGCTACTAGGGCTGACCCCAATGCTTCATAGCTACTAAGGCTGACCCCAATGCTTCATAGCTACTAGGGCTGACCTCAATGCTTCATAGCTACTAGGGCTGACCTCAATGCTTCATAGCTACTAGGGCTGACCCCAATGCTTCATAGCTACTAGGGCTGACCCCAATGCTTCATAGCTACTAGGGCTGACCCCAATGCTTCATAGCTACTAGGGCTGACCCCAATGCTTCATAGCTACTAGGGCTGACCCCAATGCTTCATAGCTACTAGGGCTGACCCCAATGCTTCATAGCTACTAGGGCTAAGCCCAATACTTCATAGCTTCAATTGCTAGTTGAATGCTGTTTTTGATGGTATTTTTTTTACCACTCTATAAAGGTGAGACTCTTGCAGCACTATTGAATCCATTCATTCAGATATCTTGAGGTGAGATGTGAAGAGACCCCTTTGAAGAGTGCCCTGCCAATTATTCCCATCAAAATTTGCTTAATTTTGGAGCAATATATAGCCCCCTTTCACATGATGGCAATAGCATCGGGCTGGCTTAAAGGGGCATGCCAAGATGTTGATGTTGGCCAGTGCATGCATGTGTGGTGGGGGGTGGAGGGGGCTTGTATATGTCCGTGCCCAGAGGCCCATTGTGTCATAATCCGTCCATGGCTCTAACACGTGGCTGTAGTTAGGCTAATAGCTAATGCTGCTATTAGGTCACACGCTGTAATGGAGGCCTTCTTTCATGTGGGTAGCGTTAGTGGTTAGCATCATGGGTTAATGACTAGTATCAGGCTATAGGGTTGACACGCACCCCCCCCCCCCCCCCCCAAAAAAAGATATAAAGTTAAAACTTGTTCAATAACTATCATACAGTTGAATTCATGGCCAGTATTTACTGCCGAGTTTGACCGCAAAAAGGTTGTATTACCACCAGGCAATGAGATGATACTGGCCTGTAAATTCACAAAGCAAGGCTTTGCCAAGCACTGCAAAAATAAAGGCTGTTTCTCATTTCAATTGGTTCCAGTACAATATGATATGAAAGATTCTGCCAAACCTAAAAGGGATAGTCCACATTGTTAACTCATTCTGCGCCAAATCCGAGATTTCTCGTGTTTCAAATCCAAGCGTTGAGCGCCAGAAAGCGAGATATCTCGTTTTTAGATCCTTTTCTTCGGTTTGATCATACTAGGCACTCGCGCAGGCCTTGTGGGTGTGGATTGGACCTGCAATGACGATTGAATCCCGCCAGGTGGCAGTATCGCCTACCTTATGAACATGCATGGGTCCCACAGCCCCCAAACAACTAAGGAATCTACTAGTAGGTTGTGAGAAGCTGTGAGCAGGATGCGATCCCCTAGAGCGAACTATTAGATATTATGAAAAAGACTAAATGGATTATATGGATGATGATTATGGACGATAAGGTGCGTTTCCACCAGACTATGTTGACTCAGCACTACTGGTAAAACAAAACAAAACAATCTATAATCAAACCGACCGATGAGGAAACCTATTCGGCTCCGTCTATAGTCTGGCCCGAGCTGATATAGTCCATGAAGAAGGCAACGGATGAGGGCCACCTAACGTTATATGTATTGATCCTGTTCTGATTCAAGACACCTGGACTCGAAGTGAGAAATGGAGTACCTCTAAAACAAACGTCTATTTTACCTCTACTTTACCGAAACCCCATCCTAAAGCATGCGTTTGTATGATCGCAGCGTCTGAAAAAGACTATGCCCCCATTGACTTCTACTGTTGCGGACATACACCAACAGTTTCTGCTTCTAATGTCCCAAAAACCCAAACCCTGGTACAAATGCTTTTTTGGATTGACTGAAAGGATTCACAATTAGGCTTTGTAAAAATATGGACTAGCCTATCTCTAAAAATGCTAATTAATTACAAAAAGAATATAGTAAGAATTGAACACAAATCAAACTCACTCACTTCCCTCTACAGCTGCACTGCTAACGCTGACTGTATCTTTTGTGCCACACCAGTTGTATTTGCCGTGTTTCCAAATCTACTGTACCAAATAATAAAAGACAGTATAAGAAAGGGACAGAAAAAGGAAGGCAGAAATAAAGCATGAACGGGTTCAGATGTTCGAAAACAGTACCAACGTTATGTGACAAACTGCACCTCGCTGGACTACTTCCAGGTGCATTCCAGTTGACACGCATTTTCTGTCTGAACGTAATATCAGTGGTTTTGAGTTTTGACACCTCAACGTTTAAGGCATTATCAAAACATAGGTTGTGAAAAAAAATTTCTGACTTGGCAATTCGGCACGATGGCATCCACGGTCATTTACCTCCACGCGACGCCACTGCAACTTGATGTGTTTATTTTGAAGCCTAATGTCAGATGAGCCTCTTTTTCTTGTTAATTTGTCCTGAATTTTTTGTGCAACGTACAAGAGGCTGATATGACTTACTGCACACTACAGTATATGTACCTAAAAGGTTGGGTAGGCTTACACAAGGAACAAGATGAGGTAACTCTTCACTCCATCTCTGAGTGAGCAGTTAGTAGCTTCAGGCTGTGACTATGTTACTCAGGTGTGACTGTGTGTGTGTGTGTGTGTGTGTGTGTGTGTGTGTGTGTGTGTGTGTGTGTGTGTGTGTGTGTGTGCGTGCGTGCATGCGTGCATGCATGCGTCATATCCTTTCTGTTTTCTGTCTCAGTCCTGCCAGACGGTGACAGGCTTGCGTGACTTCTTTGCCTTGCCTGTGAATACTATCAGCGTGTGCGATGGTGTGAGGATTTGGCGGTTTGACTGCAGTCTCCGGCCAACTACAGTACGGCGTGGTGTTCTGGACCTGCGGTGCCCCCAACCACTGCCTACAATGTGGCTAACACAATTATTTTGAATATGTCAGAGAGATGCTACCAAGAAATGCACACATGTATATAAACATTCACGACTGACGCCTAACGTAACTTGTGACGTTTTCTACTTTGGGTCATTGAAAAGCGCTATACAAAATAAATGAATTATTATTATTATTACAGTACAATATTCCAAACACCCAGTAGGCCTACCGTCTACTTACAAATGTCATTGTTTCAAACAACCTAATGCTGGAAAAAATATCCCCATAAAAAGGTTATCATTACATGAAGCACTAGATATACTTACCGGTCCTTGTATTATACAAGGCATATATTTGAAATGTATTGGAAGTAGGGCTGCAACTAATGACTAATTTGGTAGTCGACTAATCTGTCGATTATTTTTTCGATTAGTCGACTAATCGAAAACCAATTATGTAAACAAAAAAAAACAAAAAAATTATATAATTATTATTATTATTTTTTTTTAACTACCTATCTTTGTGAAAGTGGCTTCTCAGCTCTGGTCCAGCTGAAGACAGAGCAGAGGAACAGATTGGACATCGAGCATGACCTCAGAGTTGCTTGTCTACCATCACCCCAGACTTTGAGACTCTTGTCAGGACCAAACAACATCATAACATGATGATCCCATAGCAAATTAAAATAATGTCTCATGAAACATTTGAATTTGGATCTTAAGCCACTTTAAATTAAAATGTATTTGAAGAACAATACAGCAATCACTCATAACAAGATAAATAAATTAAATAATACAAATTAAAGTGGAAGTGTACTTTAAATAACTAAAAAAATAATAATAAAAAAGAAATAACTAGCAGCATCTGCCCCCAGCACCGCGGCTGATGGGGCTGTAACTTGGTCCAGGACCAGGAGGGTGACGTGGAACAGCTGTAAGGGGAGAGGGGGATGAGTCAGATCAGACAGACTTCTAGGTCTTTTGTTTGCTGTGTGTGAGAGGAGTCCGTATGTGTGTATGTGTGTGTGTCTTACTCTGATCGCTGTGTGAGTGAGAGGTGTGTACTGTGTAATTTGTGTATGTGTCTTACTCTGATCGCTGTGTGTGAGAGAGAGGAGTGTGAATGTGTGTGTGTCTTACTCTGATCGCTGTGTGTGAGAGAGAGGAGTGTGAATGTGTGTGTGTCTTACTCTGATCGCTGTGTGTGAGTGAGAGGAGTGTGTATGTGTGTGTGTCTTACTCTGATCGCTGTGTGAGTGAGAGGAGTGTGTATGTGTGTGTGTCTTACTCTGATCGCTGTGTGTGAGTGAGAGGAGTGTGTATGTGTGTGTCTTACTCTGATCGCTGTGTGTGAGTGAGAGGAGTGCGTGTGTAATGTATTGTGTGTCTAGTCTGATCATCATCTCCTGCAGGGGAACAATGTTTTCAATGTCCAAAATTTGCTATGGGATCATCATGTTATGATGTTGTCTGGAACCCTGAGAAGCCACTCTCACAAATTATAAGTTGAACTATATGGTGTTAAGAACTGCTTTAGATAGGGGGGATAATTAAAGTAAATACATTTGTAAACAAAAAGCAACCAATGAAAATGTCTTCTGAATTGGGGAGAAAGCCAGTTTAACGACTCAAACATAAGACAGTGATGGGTTCTATAAGGACACCTCAATATAAATCTGCAAACACTATTATAAGTAACATTTAAAGGACGGAGATTTGTTAGTGTAGCGTTTTGATAGACTATGTCTGCGTAATCCATTATTGGAAGTACCAGCTGTATAATGATTATTTTCCTAACCTGAAGAGAAAAACAGTTAATAGAACGATACAATATTCTCAGTCTACAATTTGTTTTCTTCATCACATCACTGTCACATCACCATAATGTGGACAAGACCACACGTCAACTTAAAGGTCCACATACAGGAACACTGTGCAGTGGCATCAGACCCAGTCGCTGCACTTTGTAGAAGCCAGTCACCCTGTTCCTTCTCTACATGATGTAGGCATTGAAAAGGTTTCGGTGCCAAGAAGAGGGGGGGTGGGGCTATTCTCGGTCCGAACTTCCCACCACAGTCAGGACAGCTGAACCCGCCAAATTTTCCACCATCGACTAAAAACACACTTCGCTATTAACCCTTTTGGGGCCAACCACGTATATATACGTTATTGGGAGCCAGCGGTTGACGGCCAAAAACGTATATGTTTTTGACTCGTTTTTTTTTATTCGCTTTTAATACCCTATTCAATATCAGGGAGCTGTGTTTTGCCTGGAAAGGGCATATTGGAACTCATAAGGTGCAGTACCGGCCAGATCCTGCTAGTGGCGCTGTATCGAGAATGCAGTAACCCCTGTTCCAGACCGGGTGCCACACTGAAAACGCTCCGGGCGCTCTTTTCTACTAACCTGAACCTAGGGCTTCACCCGATCACATTGAATAGTTTTCGGGCCCCTGATTCATTATGCTGTGGTGGGTTATGTCGTGGGCCAAATGGACTTATGATCTACCAGATGGCAATCAAATAATTGGAATATTCTTTTTGGAATAATTTAATGTCAATTTCAGCTTGATCGTGCAAGGATTTCATAGCTATCCCCCTGATCAGCGTATGTTGTGGTCATAACGAATGCCGTTATTGGCAATCAATGAATCAGAAACGATGGGGAGGAGACTGTACATTAGGAGGGGGTGGGTGGGTGGGAGAGAAATATACATATGGTGGGGAGAGAATATATACATACGGTGGGGAGGAGACTGTCTATTAGGAGGGGGTGGGGGGGGTTTGGACATTTACGGTGGCCAGTTTCGAATTGCAGCCTCCCGTAGGTGCTCTTTTAGAGTGGTTTTGAATGTGGGTAGGGATTCACATTCCTTTACAGCTTTGGGTAGGGCGTTCCACATTGATGTGGCATAATTGCGAAACGTGTTTAGTCCCTTGTTTGAGCCAAATCTGGGTTTAACATGATTTGTTGAGTTTCCTCTGGTGTTGTGGTCGTGGTATTGACTGACCTTTGGGAAGTATTTTGACATGTACATGGGTACCTTAGTCGTATAGTGTATCTTGTAGACCAGGCCCATTGCAAGTTGCTGTACTCTGTCGTCTACTCTAAGCCATCCTAGGTAGTCAAAGTGGGCAGGGGTGAGGTGGGTTCTAGTAGTAAGGTCAAGTAGTAGTCTGACCAGTTTGTTTTGTGATGTTTGTAATCTTGTTTTTTTTTTTTTTTTAACTTTGGCCATTCCCCTGGCTCTTTTTAGCGTTTATCGCATTTACTCTGGTCAAGAATGACCGACAGAAACAGGCTGAAGGGGTACAGATGGGGGGGAAGACACTCTGGGAAAGGCACGGCTGCAGTCCGGGATTCGAACTCGCTAAACCCCAGATCCGTGACGAGCACGGTTGTCCCCGGCGCCGAAATAGCGCTCGAGGTACGTGGTGAGCTACTGGAGCTCCACTGTAATCTTGTTTTTAGCGCCTTTGAGGTGCTTTGGTACCATGAGGTGCAAGCATAGTCGTAGTACCCTTGAATGAGTGCTCCTGCCAGAGTCTTCAGGGTATTCTTGTTTACCAGTGAGGAGATCCGGTACAAGAATCTAGTTCATTGGTTGACTCTTTTTATTACCTTGGATGCCATTTTGTCACAGGAAAGATTTGCCTCTAGGATGGAACCTAGGTATGTAATTTCGTCTTTCCTTGTGACAATATTGTCACCCACTGTAACTGAGAAGCCGTCGGTCTTGCTGAGTTTGTTATTTGATCCGAAGAGAATGGACTCTGTTTTACCCAGGTGTAATGATAGTTTGTTATCAGCGAGCCAGGTGCAGATTCTGCCGAGTTCTGAGCTGAGGGTTTTTTCAACCTGTAACTTGTTCTTGTCAGAGACCAGCAGGGCTGAGTCGTCCGCGAACAAGAACAAGGAACATGGCACATTGAGACTGTATAACAGGGGCTTTCCCGCTTACAATACTGGTCTCTCTGTTGAACCTATTGTACACTTGTTATCTTTCCTGTGATTGGTCAGGTTACAATGATTGCCTACAGCTGTGAACTAGTGTATTTAAATTCAGTCAAACGTTTGTCCTGGTAGATCAACCCCGATGAAGGCAGCTTAGCTACTGGATCATTGTTTGTTTTGTTATTGCATCAGAGCTGTGTGGCCATGTCTATAATTGTTATGCTTGTTTTGTTGGCTGGCACCTCATGACCACAGATGTGCGTTTCACCTACTTTGACTTGGCTAGTAGTGTGTAAGATTATTAAATAGGCCTATGATTTAACATCTGGTAATGGTTGTACTATCTGCCCCCAGTAAGCGAACCTCACCCTCATAAAACACGATTTATTCGTGGGAGGTGCAAGGACCTGTAGCTGGTGAAGGAAGGATGAGTTAGCCAGCGGTAGAGATAGAGAGACAAAGAAAGAGAGAGATAAAAAGATATCTATTTCAGTCAACTGCCAGTGCTGTCCTGTGTCACAAGCTAGCTAGTGTTATCTTTTCAAGGATAGCCAAACGATTATGACTACTATTGCAACTGCAACTACTGTACACTTACTGCAGTTTGCCTTGGCCTGGTAAAATCCCAAAGTTCAGGGAAACCAATGCAGAGCACTTTACTGTTGTTTTATTTTTTTTGTAGACATTTTTACATGATATTTTTTGCTAGAACAGAACAAAATTTAACCAGGTCATTTAGTTACAAAATAAAACAGATATCCAAAGTAACTCAAAATTGTCCCAACATTTTTGTTACTGTGGTTAGCCTTTGTAGGGCAGCGTACAGTACATACAGTACATACAGTACATACAGTACACGGCCAGTGTCACCAGAGCACTCGGCCACATCTGGTTCCCATCGGGCTGGAGGAAGAGCTGAGCGCATGGCTCCCAATAAATACACTCCCACTGCACAACCCCTGTCAACACACTCACTTAACACTGTCAGCACTGGGGGGGGGGGGGGGGGGGGGGGGGGGGGGGGGGGCAGAGAGAAAAGAGAGACAGAAAGTGGGAGAGACAGACAGACAGACACAGACAGACAGGAGAAAGGTATACAGAGAGAGAAAAGACAGACAGTGAGGGAGAGAAGAGACAGACAGACAAACAGACAGAGACAGAAGGAGAGAAGAGAGACAGTCAGACAGAACAGAGAGACAGAGAGAGAGAGAGGGAGAGAAGAGATACAGAGATATGAGAGAGACAGACACAGACAGACAGACAGACAGACAAATAGAGAGACAGACATATAGAGAAGAGAGGGGGAGAGAGACAGGGAGAAGGAGAGCGACAGACAGATAGGGAGAGAGAACAGAGAGAGAGAGACAGGCAGAGAGAAGAGAGATACAGACAAAGGGAGAGAAGAGAGAGACAGATAGTGAGAAGAGGCAGATAAGAGGGAGAATGTGAGAGGGGTGTATGAGAGCGAGACAGAAGGAAGGAGAGGCACATGGGGAGTGTGTGTTTGGATTGTGAAACAGAGTGAGGGAGAATGAGAAGGAGAGAGAGAGCATAGAAATCTAAGTTGTTATTGAACACCTGACGAAAAAATGTAATTAGCCAACTAGCGCTCAAGTGTGTGTGTGTGTGTGTGTGTGTGTGTGTGTGTGTGTGTGTGTGTGTGTGTGTGTGTGTGTGTGTGTGTGTGCGTGTGTGTGTGTGTGTGTGTGTGCGTGTTACCAGCTATATCTCCAGTGTGCTAAGCCCGTCATCTGTCATCTAACTGCGCTCCCTTGGTGAAACTAACTGTTGGCGGAACTTAGCGCTCAGTGAAGCTTCAACCACGCACCTCTGGCTCATTAAATACAGGCTCTCTTCCTCTCCGTGTACACATGTATGCACGTGTCACAAACTGTCGCAAGCTATTCAAATATACAGCCAGAAAAAAGTAAAGTTTCATAAAGTTAACTTTGTGGTGATATGTTGGGTTCTTACCTCTCATCCTGCAATTAATTCCCGGTGATGTCATTTCATTAAAGTATGAAAGCAACTTCTCAGTTTCTCTGCGTTACCATAGAAACGGGGGCTTTTGAAGTTATTGAAGATGTGCTCGAGGCTTGTTTACACTGGGGAGAAATACTGTCTAGTACAGAGAAATCAGCTTTTTCCCCACTCTTTAATGTAATTACAGAGCCAGGAATGAATTAACCCATTTTTTTTTTTTTTTTTTTTTTTAAACACAAACACATAAACAAACATGACAACACACGATAAGATACACAAGCATTAATATACAGTGTATATCCAACGAAATTACCATTTATACCAATGTCTTATACAGGATATACCCCTAATACCTGTTATCTAAAAACCTACACACATATGCTCCAGCTCGAACCCCCCCCTCCCGGACCCCTCTTTGGATAATACCTCCATTATCCCTCGCTCCTAACCAGACATTACCATTATAAGCTAGCTTTTATTCTCTCCACCACTTCTACCCACATTGACATTTTGGATTCATTGAGACCCAGAATTCTTGCTGTAGATATTTCTTGATAAATCACATCGAGATATGTAAGAAACCAAACTTTCCGGCACATTTTTTCCGGTTGAAACCAGCGTGATGCGATCAGCTTTTTAGCTACTGTGATACCCGATAAAACCAATCTCTTTAGCTGTGGATTTACTGCAAACTCAAAAACATCATTCAATAGTAATACAGAGGGGTGTACAGGTATATTCCAAGATACGAGTTTTGATAATTGTTGGGTCACATCTTTCCAGAATGTCTTAACTGGTGGGCAGTCCCAATACATGTGCATAAATGTCCCTTCGTCCCCATTTGTACATTGGGAGCATTTGGAGTCTTGTTTAAGACCCATTCTGTTCAGTCTTATAGGAGTCAAGTATGTCCTGTGAATATAGTTAAGATTGATTTGTTGATGGTCCGGGTTCCTTGATGTAAGTCGGACATTTGCCCAGGCTCCTTGCCAATCAAAGTCACTTTCCAGGTCTGGTATATCCCTCCTCCAGACAGAGTCTAGTTGGAGGGTTTCATACGAGGACGTTAGTAATTGATGATAAAAATCTGAAACAAAACCTCTCGATGTCTCTCTTTCATAGAAGAATTTGTGGTATCTGTGGTGTTCAATTGGTATGTCTAACGGAACACCGTGAGACTTCAAACATAGCCGTAACTGTATGTAAAAAAGCCATGTGGACTTGGTGAGATTACATTTTTTGCATATTTCTCCATAACTACAAAAACCCTGTTTGTTAAAAACATCCCCTAATGAGTGTATGCCTTGCTCTTCCCATATAGGGAATCTTATAGGTCGTTTTTCAATTAAGAGTGCATTGTTATTGAATAAGGGAGTATGATTGTGCCATTTATGTGGGTTAGGATATTTTTTTTGTGTTTCACGCCATATCCGGATCGCATGGGTAATTATGGGGCCAAATTTCCGTTCACAGTGCTTGATTGGTAGTTTAGTGTATGCTATGTCCTTCAGTCTATGTGGGGCTACTATGTTTTCTTCTAATTTTCTCCAGGATACTAATGCTTGGGGATCAAACCATGTTGTCAATGGTCTTAATGTGTACGCCTTAAAATAGTGGAAAAAATCTGGAAATGCCATGCCACCGTCTGCTTTATTTCTCTGTGCGGTGGATCTTTTTATACGTGGTGGTTTGTTATTCCAAATAAATTTGTATGTGGAGGAGTGTAATCTTTTCCAGTAACCCTCTGGAGGGGGTAACGGTAGCATTGACCTGAAGAAGTTGATTCTAGGTAGTACATCCATCTTAACTATTGATATCCGTGCCTGTACTGAGTTTTTAAGTTTTGCCCACCTATCAAGGTCGTCTTTGATTTTGTTTTGGATTTTTGTGTAATTGTGCTTCACCGTTTGTCTTATGGTGGGGAATATTTCCACTCCCAAGCATCTAAAATGTTTTACCATAGGTATCTCTCCTGGGAGGGTTATATCTTTTTTTGCAGGGGTGTTAAGTGGAAGGAAAGCCGACTTCGGCCAATTTATCTTAAATCCCAATCTCAAGTTAAGTTCTCAATCAACTTGAGCAGATGAGGCAATGTGGTGTTGGGGTTTTGCATGAACAATATTACGTCGTCCGCATATAAACTAATTTTATGTTGTGTGCCCTTGATTACGATTGGTTCTATGGATTGGGATTGTCTTATATATTGTGCTAAAGGCTCTAATGATAGATCGAATAGTCCGGGACTAAGAGGGCAACCCTGTCTGGCTGAGCGTGATACCGGAAAGATTTTGGAGATGATTGTACCTGTTGTAATCATGGCCGATGGGTCTTTGTATAATACTTTAATCATATCAATGAATCCTTTTCCTAACCCCATCCTTTCTAATACTGCCCATAGATACGACCATTCCAGCCTGTCAAAGGCTTTCATAGCATCCAGGGACAGCATCGCCTTGGGTATGGTGTCGTCCTTGTCGGCATCTAGTACGTGCAGTATTCGTCTTATGTTATCAGTGATCAGGCGCCCTTTTATGAAGCCTGTTTGGTCCGGATGAACTAAAGACGTCGTATGCTTTTGTAATCTGATGGCTAATACCTTAGAGTACAGTTTGATATCGGTTCCGAGGAGGCTTAAGGGTCTGTAACTACCGCACTCGGTGGGGTCTTTGTCTTTTTTGAGAAGGACTGTTATGAGTGCAATATTGTCGTTTTTAATGGAAGTTCCCCTCCTTGACTGAGTATAAGATCATATTTAGTAATAAGGGTCCAATTATGTCCCAACAAGAAAGGTACATTTCTGGTGGGATACCGTCTCTTCCAGGAGCCTTACCACTTTGCATTTCGGATATGGCCTTCTTGAGTTCCTCTAGTGTGATCGGTGTTTCTAACTGTTTAGCGTCATCCTCTGAAAGTTTAGGGAGAATAATTTGATTAAGATATGTGTCCATTTTGTTTTGATCGAAGGTCGTTTCTGATTTATATAAGTCGGAGTAGAATTCTTTGAATGTATCGTTTATTTTTTCAGGGTCTGTTTCAAGTACTTGTTGTGCTCTAATGGTAGTTATATCTGCAAATTTTGCATTAATTCTTAATCGCATGGCTAATAGGTGACTAGGTTTAGAACCTTGGGAGTACTGCTGTTGTCTTGTGCTACGTATTTGTATTTCCGGTTGTTGTCTGTATATGGCATTGATCTCTATTTTTAGTACGTTAACTTGATTTTCTAGTCGAGTTGAGTTGTTGTATTTTTTTTTTTTGCACAAATCTCTCCAACATTCCAAACATCTCTTTCTACATCATCATATTCAATTTCCAGGATTTGTCTTTTTCTTTTTTGTAAGAACATACAAAACATGTAAAGGACTCATACAAATACATTAATAACTGACATGGAAAATAAAAAAAGACTTACGAAAAAAGAAACATACTATACTATACATTATGCGTATACATCCCTGATATATATACCTTGCATGTAGACCGAACTACCTTCGAGCAGGTATGTGCTGCATCCTCTATCGGGATGCCACCCTTCTCCATATTGCATGTGAGAGAAAGCGCCCCAGACATATGCAGTTGTGCATGATAACATGCATGCACGCATGTCTCCGACACATGTATGTGGGTACGTGTATCACGTAAGCATGTGTACATGCCTCATATGTGTGTGTGTGCATCTTCCTGGTATGTGACTGTACACTAGGGGTGGGAATCACCAGTTTCATCATGATACGATACGATATCGATTCTTTGGACAACGATACGATATTTGCCGATATCACAGTCTCTCACTATACAATACGATACGATTAGATTCAGGTGCCTGCGATCGATATGAGATGATATCATATGCCCATTTAACACGATCAGTAACATTTAGATCAACAAAAAAAAGGTAATGAAAATATCATTTGTATTTTTGAGCTCTTCCAGACATTTAAAGGAAAATCAATCTATTGTTTTTAATACAAATAGACCTCCTGTTCACTGTAAAGTGCCACGTTTTTATATATTGAGCTTTAAACTTTAAGCTACATTTTTTGGAACTCAAAACTCACAACCTCCCTCTCCCAAACCGTTCCTACAACAATTTGTTGATGTTGCATGATCATGTATAGGCCTACATTTATTATGTATTATATTGTTTATGTTTAAATAACATTTAAACATCAAACTCCTCTGACCTCATCTGGTCTTTCCAAAGACGCGCGCACACACACACACAGAAAGGGAGAATGCTATGCTGTAACGTCTACACACACGGAGCTACTGCTGTTGTTCTTGGGCGGATATGAGACTCGCCACAGGATTTTCAAAATAAGAGTATCGATATGAATCGATCTTATTACATCACATCGATCCGATTCGATTGTTGATAATTACATCGATGTATCGATCTGGATCGATGTATCGTCCCACCCCTACTGTACACCTATCTCTTGTGTGTGTTTCGTATCCATGTGTGCCTCTGCCCCCTATGTGAGTGTATATCTCAGATGTGTATATATATGTGCGTCTCAGCTACGTATGTGTGTGTCTCCTATATACATGTGTATCCCCCTTATGTGTCAGTGAAAGCTTATATTTCAACTATGTGTATATGTAGGTATGTGTATGCCTATTTCCTATAAATGAGTATGTGCATGTATGTGTGCCCCTGACGTGTATACCTTATCCTTGTGTATATGAGTGTGTGTAAACCTATTATGAACACATATGAATATGTGTATCCAAGATACTTGTATGCGGCTATACCTGCGCACATGTGAGTGTGGTAGAGACAGTGACGAGTTGTTGTATTTTAAAGAATTAAATAACGTTGAGTAAAGCGTTTCCAGTTCAGACAGTTTTGTGCATTGATTCTTGCGCATTTGAGGAAAAGCTATCAGTGAAATCCTTGATCATTCCCTTTACTGACATCCATATTATTCTGGGGTCTTGCACCGAGTTTGCATTCTCCCGTAGGAATACTATAAGAGCTTCTTTGAGTTGTGTAATGAATTCCTTGTTATTAAGCAGCATCGATTTAAATCGCCATCTTGGGGCTCGGGAAGATAGTATGCCAAATGTTCCTTTTAGGAGTAAATAACAGTGATCTGATAGTGCATTGGGTATCATTTCCACTTCATATTTATCAAATAGTATCGGGGATGCAAAGACATAATCTATTCTGGATAATGTGTTATGTCTCGCAGATCGACAAGAGTACTTTCGGGTCGTGGGATTAAGTGATCGCCATAAGTCATTTACACCTCTAATCTTCGACCAATCCTTTAATGCTTTAGATGAATTCTTTTGTTCGCTGGAAAAGGCGAGGTAAGATTTGTCCATCCTTGGATTCCAAATGGCATTAAAATCTGCACCTATTATAAATGAGTAATCGGGAAGGTCTAACATTGCATTGGTTAGTGTAGAGAAGAAACCCTCTTCGTACAAATTTGGGGCATATACCGCTGCCAACGCTATTTTCCTGTTATTGTGTACAATCATAGCTATAGTTATAGGACCATCTGCATCCGACCATACTCCCTTTAATTCAATATTTAACTTACGTCTAACGACTATGGCTACACCTCAAGTTCTCATACCAAAAGAAGAGTGACTAATATTATGATATGTGTAGTCCGCTAACGTATCTATGACTTCCTCTAAAATGTGCGTTTCGCTTAGTAGAGCCACGTCCACATGTTCTTTTTTCATCAGTGTGAGCACGCTTTTGCGTTTGTGTTGTTTATTTATCCCACCAGTGTTCCATATCATTATATTCAAACTAGCCATAATCTATACATGTTGTAGTGTAGTTTTTGGTAATGCTTCTGGAGTGCGAAGCTACAATAGATGTACATCCAATTATTGAGGTCCCGTTGAGAGCCGAGCTTAAAAACATATATATATACAAATAAAAATCCCCTTTTACCCCTAACCCAGACTTTTTATTATTATTTTTAAAACAACCATTTTCATTAGGCGGCTATTTGTTTACTTCTCACTGTGTCCGTTTCAGACCCAAGGGAGAGCTAGCGTGCATTCCATGGATCTGACCCGTCAAGCTAGGGGGCATCACCATTAGATACTCTGACTGTTACTAAGTGAGTTAGGCAAAATCATCAGTCAATCCATGAGAACACTTTGCAAGCTATATATATAGCTGTATATGTATATTATAGGAGTGAACTCAACACCAAAACACCTCTGCTTTGATGCACCTCACCAACGCATCCCAGTGATGGGTGTGTTCTGGCAAATCCCAAAGCTGGCAAAGTGAGAGCTGGCAGTGAGCCAGACCTAGATACAGCTGTACGTACTGACATGTAATTCATGCATCCCTATATACTGTAGGCCTAAGCTCATTATTGGTGATGATAGCAACCACACACACATGATGGGAATATTACATTTGATAGGTGTTCTAAATTCAAGGCATTGGCGAAATCTAAATGATCACGAAAGCACGGACCGTGTCTGTTCAACCATCCATCTCAATCCGTCAGGTCCAACCAAAGCCTTTAACCCTTTCACTACCACACTACAGACGGTTAACCCTTTGTCGTGTGGCAGTGAAAGGGTTAACATACAACAAGAGAGAGACACACACACACACACAGAGAGAGAGAAAGAGAGACACACAGATAGAGAGAGACACATAGATAGAGAGAGAGAGACACACACACAGATAGAGACAGATAAAGAGACACAGGTAGAGAGAGAGAGAGAAAGAGAGAGAGCAACAGTGGTGCCATTGTGAATTATCCATTGCCATGGCACAATAATCCACTTTTGTACCCTGGCTAGTCTACAATGATTATACTCTACCACATGATTAAACAACAAATACAGTGTACGCTGTGTCAAAACTGACGGGTAGACTGTTGATGCTGAGACATGTGACTTACACTATCACACTGTTGCGTGTGTGTATCTGTGTGTGTATGCAAGTGTGTCTGTGTATCTGTGTCTGCATATGTGCACGTGTGTGTGTGTGTGTGTGTGTGTGTGTGTGTGTGTGTGTGTGTGTGTGTGTGTGTGTGTGTGTGTGTGTGTGTGTGTAACCCTCTCCAATTTGTCTCTCTGTATCCTTCTCCTTGTATCCAATTACCATCCATGATGTCTTCATCAGTCCACGCCAAGAGGGCTTATTTTGACAGATTTTTCCATTTCACGTTTAACCGAGTCATTTTGGGGTTTTGTGGCGGCAGATAGCGACGACTGCGCTGCCAGCTCCTGTGGTTTCTTTACTGTGAGGC
>NC_140170.1:40963103-41098103 GCF_963971535.1 Notolepis coatsorum | reverse complement strand
GATTGGTAAATAATATTTGGGGGCGGGCTTGCGAGTAGGGATTTCAAGCCTTGCATTCGCATTTCACTCCTAAATGATCCAAGGCGTGTGATGACGCTGAGCACTCAGGTATGATCAGCGGGGAAAATCAACTGAGCACTCACTCTGATAGACTGGCTGTCTGATTTAGCTATGAAGAAAAGTAAAGTTAGTAGTAGGGATGGGAATCGATGGTTCCTAACAGGGTTTTGGCCATATGCTCCCGAAATTCTCCCGCTGTTTGGCTGCTTCTATGTGCAGTGAAAACTACTCGAAATGCTTTAGAACCTAGTCATTGATTTAGTTCAGGGTTAGCCGCGGAGCTAACGCTAGCTAACGTGAGCTAATCAAGCTCACAGAGAGAGATAAACAGCTGACAGCAGGTAGTACAGGTACAAATACAATAAAACAAGGGGTGGGGGCTGTTGTGTAAACCTTGTGTCGCGTCAATCTGGTCCACACGTTACTCGTTCATATCTCAGCCCGTGCTGAGATATGCCCATTCCGCGGTCTGTTAATAAAGTTTTCAATCAGACAGATGTATGGAAAGGCTTTTATTATAACATTCGTTGAGGTAAAATCATTATGCCTCATTTAGTCATCCTGCAGAGCACTGGTCTCCTACTCGTGGGCCGCGGGGAGCTAATGTTAGTAGCTTTGTTGTTGTCAACACACAGGGCATTCAGGAAGTCAAAAACTAATGCGCTTGCCGATTGGTGCTAAGAACAGCAGGGCGGGTGCAAGCGTTGTGACGTAATTGGCAGACTCTACTGTCAATCAAAATTATTCTGTTTTCCGTCAGAATGAATGAATGAGAACTTTATTAACAGATTGCATAATGGGTACAATACAGTACAGGAGGATGAAGACCAGAGAAAGACTTTCGGCTTTTTTACATAAGGGTCCTCCATTTTCAATTCATCAAAACATTTAGAGACATACAAATATACAGTAGTTTCATAAAAATGCTAAAATGCTATTGATTGATTGATTTAAAACTGTATTAACATATTGCAGAATGGGTACAGTACAGCTCAATACATACAATTGTTAAGGGGATGCAGACCAGAGAAAGACTTTTGTCTTGTTTACATCAGGGTCCCCCATTTTCAATTAATCATATTTCATATCTAAATCATATAATATCTCATTGGTAAATATATGCAATATATAATCTAATAATCCAATAATCTAAATCTAATATATAATATAAAAATGCTAAATGCATGGGTATTTTATTTTGTCTTTAATGTTAGCTTGCAAACTCATACTGTCTTGGTAAGCCTCATAATGAATTGTTTGGGGGGAAAAAGAAAAACATCGTGATGTGTATCGTGTATCGCCGAAAGGTCAGAAAATATCGTGATATCATATTTAGGCCATATCGCCCAGCCCTAGTTGGTTCATTATAAAAGATACAAACCTGACAACAAAAGCACTTAAATGTTAAATAAAATGACCACAGTAATGAGGCAGGAGGAACATATTTTTTTGCACTATAATGGTAAAATTGTTATTTAAAAATGTGCCCCTAAAACATATTTTTTGCCCCTAAATTTCTAATTTAGGGGCAAGTGTGCCCCTAGTGAAAAAGCTTAGCGTACAGCCCTGATAGTGTGTATTATCTGAGGGGTGAGTGTGTGTAGTGTGTATTATCTGAGGGGTGAGTGTGTGTAGTGTGTATTATCTGAGGGGTGAGTGTGTGTATTATCTGAGGGGTGAGTGTGTGTAGTGTGTATTATCTGAGGGGTGAGTGTGTATTATCTGAGGGGTGAGTGTGTATAGTGTGTATTATCTGAGGGGTGAGTGTGTGTGTAGTGTGTGTTATCTGAGGGGTGAGTGTGTGTGTAGTGTGTATTATCTGAGGGGTGAGTGTGTGTGTAGTGTGTATTATCTGAGGGGTGAGTGTGTGTAGTGTGTATTATCTGAGGGGTGAGTGTGTGTAGTGTGTGTTATCTGAGGGGTGAGTGTGTGTGTAGTGTGTATTATCTGAGGGGTGAGTGTGTGTATTATCTGAGGGGTGAGTGTGTGTAGTGTGTATTATCTGAGGGGTGAGTGTGTATAGTGTGTGTTATCTGAGGGGTGAGTGTGTGTAGTGTGTGTTATCTGAGGGGTGAGTGTGTGTGTAGTGTGTATTATCTGAGGGGTGAGTGTGTGTAGTGTGTGTATTATCTGAGGGGTGAGTGTGTGTATTATCTGAGGGGTGAGTGTGTGTAGTGTGTATTATCTGAGGGGTGAGTGTGTGTGTAGTGTGTATTATCTGAGGGGTGAGTGTGTGTAGTGTGTATTATCTGAGGGGTGAGTGTGTGTGTAGTGTGTATTATCTGAGGGGTGAGTGTGTGTAGTGTGTGTTATCTGAGGGGTGAGTGTGTGTAGTGTGTGTTATCTGAGGGGTGAGTGTGTGTGTAGTGTGTATTATCTGAGGAGTGAGTGTGTGTAGTGTGTGTTATCTGAGGGGTGAGTGTATGTGTAGTGTGTATTATCTGAGGGGTGAGTGTGTGTAGTGTGTATTATCTGAGGAGTGAGTGTGTGTAGTGTGTGTTATCTGAGGAGTGAGTGTGTGTAGTGTGTGTTATCTGAGGGGTGAGTGTATGTGTAGTGTGTATTATCTGAGGGGTGAGTGTGTGTAGTGTGTATTATCTGAGGGGTGAGTGTGTGTATTATCTGAGGGGTGAGTGTGTGTAGTGTGTATTATCTGAGGGGTGAGTGTGTGTGTAGTGTGTGTTATCTGAGGGGTGAGTGTGTGTGTAGTGTGTATTATCTGAGGGGTGAGTGTGTGTATTATCTGAGGGGTGAGTGTGTATAGTGTGTATTATCTGAGGGGTGAGTGTGTATAGTGTGTATTATCTGAGGGGTGAGTGTGTATTATCTGAGGGGTGAGTGTGTATAGTGTGTATTATCTGAGGGGTGAGTGTGTGTGTAGTGTGTGTTATCTGAGGGGTGAGTGTGTGTGTAGTGTGTATTATCTGAGGGGTGAGTGTGTGTGTAGTGTGTATTATCTGAGGGGTGAGTGTGTGTAGTGTGTATTATCTGAGGGGTGAGTGTGTGTAGTGTGTGTTATCTGAGGGGTGAGTGTGTGTGTAGTGTGTATTATCTGAGGGGTGAGTGTGTGTATTATCTGAGGGGTGAGTGTGTGTAGTGTGTATTATCTGAGGGGTGAGTGTGTATAGTGTGTGTTATCTGAGGGGTGAGTGTGTGTAGTGTGTATTATCTGAGGGGTGAGTGTGTGTGTAGTGTGTATTATCTGAGGGGTGAGTGTGTGTAGTGTGTATTATCTGAGGGGTGAGTGTGTGTATTATCTGAGGGGTGAGTGTGTGTAGTGTGTATTATCTGAGGGGTGAGTGTGTGTATTATCTGAGGGGTGAGTGTGTGTAGTGTGTATTATCTGAGGGGTGAGTGTGTATAGTGTGTGTTATCTGAGGGGTGAGTGTGTGTAGTGTGTGTTATCTGAGGGGTGAGTGTGTGTGTAGTGTGTATTATCTGAGGGGTGAGTGTGTGTATTATCTGAGGGGTGAGTGTGTGTAGTGTGTATTATCTGAGGGGTGAGTGTGTATAGTGTGTATTATCTGAGGGGTGAGTGTGTGTGTAGTGTGTATTATCTGAGGGGTGAGTGTGTGTGTAGTGTGTATTATCTGAGGGGTGAGTGTGTGTATTATCTGAGGGGTGAGTGTGTGTAGTGTGTATTATCTGAGGGGTGAGTGTGTATAGTGTGTGTTATCTGAGGGGTGAGTGTGTGTGTAGTGTGTATTATCTGAGGGGTGAGTGTGTGTAGTGTGTATTATCTGAGGGGTGAGTGTGTGTATTATCTGAGGGGTGAGTGTGTGTAGTGTGTATTATCTGAGGGGTGAGTGTGTATAGTGTGTGTTATCTGAGGGGTGAGTGTGTGTAGTGTGTGTTATCTGAGGGGTGAGTGTGTGTGTAGTGTGTATTATCTGAGGGGTGAGTGTGTGTATTATCTGAGGGGTGAGTGTGTGTAGTGTGTATTATCTGAGGGGTGAGTGTGTATAGTGTGTATTATCTGAGGGGTGAGTGTGTGTGTAGTGTGTATTATCTGAGGGGTGAGTGTGTGTGGTGTGTATTATCTGAGGGGTGAGTGTGTGTGTATTATCTGAGGGGTGAGTGTGTGTGTAGTGTGTATTATCTGAGGGGTGAGTGTGTGTAGTGTGTATTATCTGAGGGGTGAGTGTGTGTGTAGTGTGTATTATCTGAGGGGTGAGTGTGTGTAGTGTGTGTTATCTGAGGGGTGAGTGTGTGTAGTGTGTGTTATCTGAGGGGTGAGTGTGTGTGTAGTGTGTATTATCTGAGGAGTGAGTGTGTGTAGTGTGTGTTATCTGAGGGGTGAGTGTATGTGTAGTGTGTATTATCTGTGAGTGTGTGTATTGTGTATTATCTGAGGGGTGAGTGTGTGTATTGTGCGTTATCTGAGGGGTGAGTGTGTGTGTAGTGTGTATTATCTGAGGAGTGAGTGTGTGTAGTGTGTGTTATCTGAGGGGTGAGTGTATGTGTAGTGTGTATTATCTGTGAGTGTGTGTATTGTGTATTATCTGAGGGGTGAGTGTGTGTGTATTATCTGAGGGGTGAGTGTGTGTGTAGTGTGTATTATCTGAGGGGTGAGTGTGTGTAGTGTGTATTATCTGAGGGGTGAGTGTGTGTGTAGTGTGTATTATCTGTGAATGTGTGTAGTGTGTATTATCTGAGGGGTGAGTGTGTGTAGTCTAGTGTGTATTATCTGAGGGGTGAGTGTGTGTAGTGTGTATTATCTGAGGGGTGAGTGTGTGTTATCTGAGGGGTGAGTGTGTATTATCTGAGGGGTGAGTGTGTGTTATCTGAGGGGTGAGTGTGTGTATTATCTGAGTGGTGAGTGTGTATTAGGGCTGTCCCCGACTAAGGATTTGGATAGTCGACTTTGATTGGCCGAAATTAGCAGATAGCCGAAAAAATTTAAAGAAATATATATATAATTTTTTTTTTATCATTCCATTTGGGCTGTGGGGGGTGCTTAATGTCTGAAGGAGTCGACTGAAGGCTTCTTGTCCTCTGCAAAAGCATGCAATTGGTCCACTGATGGATACATCTTGATATTTGTCTAGTCTAGTGTGTTCATTAGATGGGTGAAATCCTCTTTCAGTGCCTCTGTGCCCGTTTTCTTAGGCAGTTAGCCTCTGGTATGCGCGCCATTAGCGTCCGCCACGCTTCTAGGCCTCTTTTATTTTGGAAAGAATGAAATTATAATTATATATATTTTTTTGCATTCGACTAAGAGGTTGGCAGTCGACTATGGCTCCTTTCGATCGATTAGTCGACTATTCGACTAATAGGGGTCAGCCCTAGTGTACTGTGTATAGTGTTAGTGTGTATTATCTCAGGGTTGGCAGGGCAGGATGACTGTTAGATGTGCATCACAGATGAGGAGATGCACAATAAGAAAGAAAGAAATCAACCAACCAACAACCAACAGAAAAAGAAAAGAAAGAGACAAAGTGAAACTGTCTGGACATTAAGCTGCTGCTGCTGTTTATACTGGAACTGAGAGAGCTTCCCCCTGCTAGAACCAGCCAGTAAACTCTGTCAGTCAGACAGTCAGTCAGTCAGTCAGTCAGTCAGTAAACTAGTCAGTAAGTCAGTCAGTCAGTCAGTCAGAGCAGGTCCAGATAGCAGCTGTCAGTAGTAGATAGAAGATAGATAGTAGACAGAACAATACAACACTGTGATGTGAAGAGAAAGCCCCAGCGTCTGCTCCTCCACACAGCCTATTCCCAACCTAACGAGGAGGGGAAGCATGCTCTCACGCCGTCGAGGAATTTGACATGCAAGCTGTGAGGCATAGATACACATTTGACTGCTTACAGTCAGAGACGCGGCACAGGCTAGCTGGCTGGCGGGCTTGTTATGAGTTCTTAACATTTTTACAGTCTGCTGAAAGCGGTGACAGCCAAATATGATGAAGAAAACAAATAGAATTGACAAAAGATAAACAACATGATAGGCCAGGAAAAAAAAACAGTTTTCTTTAGGTGCACCGACGCCCTAGAAATAAATGTTTTGGCTGGGAATCAGTTAATGGGATAAGAAATTCCCCCTTCATGAGGGAATGTTGACAGAAATCACACTCAAAACCTGCTTCACAAGGTCTGTGGTGAGAGACAACAGTAGTTTGTAGGATAGACGAGCAGCAAGGTTTCGTTTTTTTTTTATCCACTTTTTCTCCCATTTTCAATTTTTCGAGCATCCCAATTTCGTATCGTCCAATTCAACCCTCCCCTGTCTCGAACGCGGTTTCTTGCCTCCCACAAGCCGGCTGCAATTAAGCATTACATCACACGCAGGAGTGGTTTGTGACCAATAAACCATGCCTAGGGGTGGTTGTTAGGCCCGAGGCGCAGCCGAGGGTCGTTAGACCCCCCTAGGCATGGTTTATTGGTCACAAATCACGACTGCACGTGGTGTAAAGCTTTTATACAACTGCCAGATTCATCCAACCTTATTTCTATACAATAAACACACATTAATCGAAGATTTATTGAAAAAACCATCCGCCAGAAAAAGTAGTTCCCACAACTCCATGTGGAAGCAGCTTGAAGTGCATCCAACCAAACTAACACATCCAACTGTGTATTATTGGAATGATTGAGAGAAGTTGCCTCATGTGGAAGCAGCTTGAAGTGCATCCAACCAACTAACACATCCAACTGTGTATTATTGGAATGATTGATTGAAAATTGTATTACCAGATGCAGAATATAAAGTAGGTAAAACAAATTAAAACGTTTTCTTTGCCCTATAGGAAAAAAACGTTTTCTTCGCCCTATTTTTTTATTTATTTCTTTTAGCCTAAACTTAACCAGTTGGAAACCAGGGGTACAGTAATAAAATTAGCAATCAACCAATCAATCAATTCAATAGACCATGCTCACTTAAAACAGCGCTGCTTCTCTCTCAGTCTGACTCCCCCGCTGTTGCAGACAGGAGTGTGTGTGTGCGTGTGTGTGTGTGTGTGTGTGTGTCACAGTGTGTGTGTGCGTGTGTGTGTGTATGTGTGTGTGTGTGTGTGTGTGTGTGTGTGTGTGTGTATGTGTGTGTGTGTGTTTGTGGGTACGCCAGCGTCGAACAGTGTGTGAGAGAGAACGCTGCAGTCAGTAGAAAGTAGGAAGGAAGAAATTTAAATCAATCAATTAATCTATCAATCAATCCGCGATTTTTCTTTTGTTCTAGATTGAGTCAAGACCCATCAATTACATCATCCAACATTGTTTAAAGGACTAACACATTCCCCTTGACAGAATCGCTTCATATTTAGTCGTTATGGTGCTTTCAACATAACCATTTGATCTCCGCGATCTTGTTTTCTCCCGGAGTGAGCCGGGGAGGGTTATGTGATTTGGTTGTGGGCGGGTCCTGAGCCCAGGACCGTGGATTGTTGCCAATAAAGACGTGTGAATGGCCAATCAGAATCGAGAAATTTGCATGCCGTTGTATAATGTGGACTAAGTCATACATAGCACGAGTCCCCTCCGATACTCGAGGTAACAGCAGTCGCATCTTTTCACCTGCGCGGCGCGATCTTTCAGCGTCAGGGGTCTGGGCTTTGGAGGGGCCCCGCCCCCATCGCTTCCTGATTCTACTGCGCAGGCGCACCAACCGACCTGTAGGAGTCGCTGTCCACAACGCCCGATCCCCACCCATCAGTTTCCCACCCCCTAATACTGCCAATGTGTATTAATATGGACGACCAGCTAAACTCAAGGTCCTCGACCTGGCATATCGTGGGGCGAAGGTAACGGCTCCCGCCTACCTCCGGTCAATGGTCTCTAACTACACACCCTCAAGACCCCTACGCTCTGCATCTTCTGGCCGCCTCAGACCTACTCCTATCCAAGCTCCGGGAGGGTCATCAAAGAGAAGTCGCCTATTCTCAGTCCTTGCCCCACAATGGTGGAATGAACTACCCACCCCAGTTAGGACAGCCGAAACACGTCCAATCTTTCGCCGTCGACTAAAGACGCACTTCTTCAACCATTATCTGAATTTAAAATATATATAAAAAAAAAAAAAAAAAATCTAACCCTAACTAACCTTACTGTCCTGCACTTGTCCTAATAAACTAACCTACACTGTAGCACTCAACACTTTGATGAACATTGTTGCTCAGCTGATAGAGTTGTGCCCTTCCTGATGGCTTGTCGTACAGAACATGTAAGTCGCTTTGGATAAAAGCGTCAGCTAAATGACTAAATGTAAATGTAAATGTAAACTGAAAGCAATGTGGAGCGCTGGGCTCGAACAGGCGAACCCAGCGTCTCCAGTATTCGTGGTGAGCGCCTTGCCCACTGCACCACGTAGCTGCCCGCAGCAAGGTTTAGTTAAAGGTAGAATCTAACACAGACCTCTAGGTAAAAACAGGTGATAGAGACAGAGAAAGGTAGTCATACAGGGTGATAGAGACAGAGAAAGGTAGCCATACAGGTGATGGAGACAGAGAAAGGTGTTTCAATACAGGTGGTACTAGAGACAGAGAAAGGACACCACAACAGGCATGAACACATTAGCCATTACTAGGATCAAACCTGTAACCTTCCGGTTATGGAACACTGTCTCTGAATACCAGGCCACCCTACTGCCCAGGGAACAAAATAAGTACCAGCCAACCGCCAATGGCTGGTAAATAATCTGCCTGGCTGGTAGTTTTTAAAATCTACCAGCCAAATGGCTGGTAAGTCAAAAAGTTAAGTTTGTTCCCTGAGAGCAGAGCTACACAGCAGTGCGCCTATTTTGCGAGCCGAAATAAGTCTGTGGTTTTTTCTTCTTCTCACAACGGGTCAAATGCATCTAACATGCATTGCATCGTCGCCATTCCTTTATGCCCACATCGCCCGAAATGAACGTTATGTTAGCGTAAGCTAACAAGCTAATCCTGATCAGCGGCAGAGCCATAGAGAACAGCAGACCGGCTGCGGTTACATGGTGACTTTTAATTCCGAATTATAACTTCGGAATCAAATCATTCGGATGTAAAAAAAAATCATGCGAGTTTACATGTCAAATCTTAATTCCGACAAGGTGTTTACATGAAAGTCACTGTCTAATCGGGAGTTTTCGAGTCATCGTAAGGTTTGGGGCTGGGAAGGCTTCTGATTGGGTAAACGTAAACAGGATGTTAACGTCATTACGTTTACCAGAAGTAAACAAACAGCTGCGACCGGTATTCTCAGCTACTGTGCTAGCGTACCAAACAACATTAACCAGACTCTCGGTGTGTCTATTCTGCTAACGTTAAAGGCCTCTACATGCTACAGCAACTTCAAAGCAACTGCACCACAACATCGACAAAGCAAAGGTGTTGCAGACACTCTGCCTTTATGCTTCTGCAACATCGACGCACAGCCTATGTAACATTGTACCCCGTATGTAGCAACCCATTGATAACAAGCAGACAAATAAGCATAATTTTTACTTCCGGGCGGGGGGTTTCAAAATAAAAGAGCGACGTCTAAAAGCACCGTAAATACGTTTATTCTTTACAATATCTAACGTTACACGAACCTAAACTAATCTAAAGTTAGTTTAGGTTCGTGTTAACATTAGATAATGTACAAAATAAACGTATTTACGGTGCTTTTAGACGTCGCTCTTTTATTTTGAAATCCCCCGACGGAAGTATTATAGTGTCTGTTGCTAGCAGCTTAACTTTTGCCGGCCGGTTCTGTGCTTTTTCTAGCTAACGTATCATCATTAGTTTCCAAAGGAGAGGAGAGAAAGACCGCGGCTCACATGCAGCTCAAACTACCTGTTGGAATAAATTAATTGATTGATGTTTAACTTGTCCCTGTGTGTGTCCAGTCATTTCGACTAGCAAACGTTGTATCTAACGTTACCTCAGGATACCATTGTATTTAGTTGGTTAGCTATGTAGCTAATGTGGATAGCATTTTGTATAGCATCAATACTAGCTGGCTGGCTACAGCTTTATTTACTAAATTATGGAGGCTTTTTAATCGTCAAGGTAAGAGAGGATTTGTCATGATCAACTGAAGGCGTATGCTATGGAACAATATGTGCCCCTGTTCGCGATCATCTATGTGTACTGTAGCCTATGCGCGATCATGCGCAGAAAGACCGGGGGGAACTAATTCCGAAAAATGCGTGAAAAGCGTTTACATGGACAGAAAAAGCTTTAATTCGGAATGATAAACGGAATAAACCGGCCACTTACATCGGAATGGATTTTATTTCGGAATGGCCATTTTCATTCGGAATTAAGTATTTTCAGATGTTTACATGATAACTTTAAATAGGATTTAACGTTAATTCCGAATGAAAAGGGGAATAAACTGTCCATGTAAACACAGCCCGTGTGGACTGGGGAAAGGGAAATGGGGGGGGGGGGGGGGGCACTCTCCCTTTCTCTGTGTGTGTGCGTGCGTTTGGAAAGACGATGAAGTCACTAGTCAGGACTCAGGAGAGGAGTATATTGTAGTAAACTGAGGATTACTGAGGATGCACAGATAATGTTGATATTCAAATATAAAAAGGTTTCGAGAGGAGTGGAAGTTTGAAGACAGACTAGACTACAATATGATGCGGGGGTGGTGAGTTGAAACAGTGTGTGTGTCCCCGACCCCACTTCTATGTTTCAATAAATTATTTGCATTTAAAACTATTAACGCAGGGGAGCTCCCGTAGCTCACCGCATATCTCGGCGCTATTTCTGCGTCGGGGAAAACCGTGCTCGTCACGGATCTGGGGGACACGAGTTCGATTCCCGGACCCGCCGTCATTTCTCAGAATGTCTTCCCCTGCTCTACATCCCATTTCAACCTGTTTCTGTCGGTCATGCTTGACCAGAAAAGCGATAAACGCTAAAAAATAAAGTAAAAAAAAAAAAAAAAACTATTAACACTTTGACTGCCGGGAACCGTCTTTAGACGTCTTTGCTGGCCATGCTAAAGTTGCCGGAGGACGCGTTACGTCGTCCTTATATCAATATTTCAAAAATCTGCGATCGGATTCATATGTCCCCTCCGCTGGCCTGAGATCCACCAGCAGGACCCACTGAGCTCTCTGGCGGTTCAGGAGCGCCATCTGGTGGCCGATCGGCGCAATCGCCAAACAGGATGTTGCATAGAGGTTGTCCTAGACGTCCGTAGTACTTCCGGGCGCTCGCTATAGGTCATGGGACTCTGGCTCGTCACGCTACACGTGATCGATTGGCAATAACTCGATAAACAACATGATTTGGACGTATATACCATTATACAAGCTGGAGATGGACCGGGTAAAAATATATCCCATAATGATAAGATTTCTGCTCTACGATGATCGCCCAACGGCGCGCGGAGACTGGGGTGAGTTTCAGCGTGTAACGTTACCGTCTTCGATACTAACTGCTATTATCAACATTTGACCCACATTAGATGATTGGTATAACGCTGCCCACGGAATTATAAACGCCCCCTCGCCCATCCGGTCAACATCAGATGACGTGTAGTAACTTCTAGAAGTACGTCTAGTTGGAATTTTTTATATC
Organism: Notolepis coatsorum; assembly: GCF_963971535.1. Lineage (NCBI taxonomy): Eukaryota > Metazoa > Chordata > Actinopteri > Aulopiformes > Paralepididae > Notolepis > Notolepis coatsorum. The sequence goes on along the minus strand of NC_140170.1, from coordinate 41,086,561 downwards.
GCGCTGATTGCCATCAAACTGTATTTCATCATCAATATAATGCATTTGGGGCTATATATCACGTTCTGGAGAAAGCTGCAGAAAGAGATGAAAACATACTTATACATTAGACCATACTTTACTATGAATATGTGAATGAAAAAGTTTAATGTTGCTACACAATGAACAATACATATAGGACTTTGAATGGGCCCTAATAATGGCAATGTAGCAATATAATTTAAAAAGTTATAGCCCTGCAAAGAAGGGGACTTTCTCCATAGACAAATAGCGCTGGCAATCTATGGTATATCATGAATTTAACCTTAGGCAGCCAAAGTGTTAACGCTGACTCATTCCTTCAGTCCACTCAAAATTATGCTAATATTCCTTATGTTGTTTATGATATTAATTGAAAATAGCATATGAGAGTATTATATAGTAATAATAACACATGGCGATATACTAAAAAGCAATTTTAAATTTTTGGCTGGTAAAAAATCTGCCTGGCTGGTAGTTTTTTAAATCTACCAGCCAAATGGCTGGTAAGTCAAAAAGTTAATTTTGTTCCCTGCTACTGCCTGTAAAACAGTGGTGTCTTTTCTTGCCTGTGTGGGTGCTCCAGGATGTAGGCGCCACACACACACAACACAAACACACACACATATGTATAACCTAAAGCAGAGGTTCTCAACTGCTCTAGCCTCAGGACCAGCCTTTTTCCTTAGACATTAAATTGAGACCCACATTTCAAAGATTTAATGAACCACTCACTCATTTATTTCAAAGAAATAGTGCAGTAATACACAATGTCTTCATGCACTGGTAAACATGGTATAAACAAAAGAAAAGGTGCACCAAAAGTGCAACTAGGGTTAAAAACCCAATGAATTAAAAGGCAGACTTATTTAGTTTCCTTTCTAAATGACGTTACATTTGTGATGGCTCCATGATTTCCCCCGCAGCACTTCCTCGCTCACACCACACTGAGGTTGTGTCATCCTTCTCTTTTGTCCTCGATGTAAGAAAACCCATATTTAATGTAGTCGGTGTCATATTTGCATTTCGCCATGTTTACAAATGCTCGGCCATTTGTAACCGCCATGACAATGCTGGCAGCAAGCTACTGCACGTGTGTCGTGTCATGGGAACAGTATGTCCTTCAAAATAAAAGCACAGCATTCGAAATTTGGTAGACTTTTTCCTTTTATTTTAATGAATTTTCTTCCCACACACAACCGCCGCAACCCACTCAAAATGTGCCCGCAAACACATTTTTGGGTTGCAAATCCACCAGTTGAGAACCATGGATCTGAAGCAACTAGAGATGTTTCTTGGGGGTGCCATGTGTGTGCTATGGCTATTCCAGGAGCAGCTATAGCGCCCTCAACCACCCCTCTAAAATAAAACGTTAATAAAAAAAGATATAAAAATAGAAGCATGGCAAGACACCCAAGAGATCACTATATCTATCTTCAGAGCCAGACCACCAGCTTGAATGGGACACGGCTGTGGAGGAGGTATTAACAACCTTAGCTGTTGCAGTGACCCAAGCCCCTGTATAGCTCTGAGCTGCATCTGGGTCAAACCCCTCCCCAAGGTGATCCAACCACCTCCTACCAGAAGAGCCTTCAAACTTTCTGAGACGAACGCACAGCGGATTTACTGCCATTTAGCTAATAAGCCCACTTTGGCCACTTCCAATTTCACATTGTCCAAAAAATTATAATAATAATAACAACAACCACCTTTTGAAGCCGAGAGTCTCCTTATACTGTTCATAACTCTGAACGCCGGGCGAGAGCCAAAATGGCATTTCTCGGAGAGCGTTATCGTCCAATCTTTCCGCTCATAGATGGGGTATTGTGTTACCAGAGTGCCCGGGGGTGCAGGAGAGAGAGAGAGGGAGAGAGAGAGAGAGAGGGAGAGAGAGAGAGAGAGAGAGAGAGAGAGAGAGAGAGAGAGAGACAGAGAGAGAGAGAGAGTAGTGGTAGTTGAATTAGTGAGCAATGGATTTAGAGAAGTGATTTAATAAAAAGTGTGGCTTTCCCCCGTCTCTTATCGCTGCTCTATCAGGGGAAGGAAACATGGGCAGCATGAGTAGTGATCGGGAGGAGAGATCTTTCCTTTCCTAAGAGACTCGTCCCTTTCCTCTTTATTTCCCCCCTCCCCCACAAAATCAGCCACAACGTTTTCCTCATTCCCTCCCCATCTCCCTCTCTCCCCCTCTCTCAGGCGTTGTGCTTTTATTTTGAATTAACAATAAAGAATTAGAATGTCTTTATTTGGCATGTACATTTTTGTGTAATCTTCCCTCTGCATTAAACCCATCCTAACTATGTAGGAGCAGTGGGCGTTCATTCATTATCGATTCAAAAAATCGATACGTAGTAGTATTGCGATACTTTGCGTGGCGATACTGTATCGATACAGGGACGCCAAGTATCGATATTTAATTATTCATAATGTTTTTTTTGTATAAGGAAGTTGCATTGTTCATTTCAATACCTGTAAAGTAGTCCACACACATGTGTTGGAATATGACTGTAATACAAACAGTTCAGTTTGTCAGGTACATGCAACACAGATTACAGTGTTTACATCTGTCTGCTTGAGAAAATACCATGTTCTGCAATAAAAATGATTGAAGTGAGATGAACAGACTGAACTTTATTTTATTAGATAAAACATGTTGACCAAGTTTTACTTTGCAGTTAAAAAAAAAAAAAAAAATGTATAAAAAATAAACAAATAATTCGGGATATATCGAGTATCGCGATACTATCATATCGCGGCTCAAGTATCGTGATAGTATCGTATCGCGAGGTCTCTGGCGATTCCCACCCCTAGCGTCCATAGTCTGGGGCCCGAGGAGCCACTCCAGCTCTAACACCACTGGCTGGCAGGAGAACGTAGCCTGCATGTCTCAACTCTTATTGCTCGTTATATTTTGTACGTTTTTTTGTTTGTGTTATTTACAGATTCAGCGATTTCACAACAGACTAATCGACAACTCACCAAGTCATGGGCAGCACTAGCCCCCCCCCCACACACACACATCTGCATCTCTCCCGCTCCTCTTCCCAATCATTTTGTAAAGAAACTCAAAGTATTAAGAGCGATGCACTGCTCTGTTGTTATATTTTTTATTGAACTATGTTATCACACTTTTTACTGTCCGTTCTATTTGATTATTTTTAGCCTATTTTTAAACTGAACCCGCACTTTTTTACTCTATTATATTTATAAATTTTTATTACTGATCCTAATGTGAAAAACTGTGATTTACCTTACCTTGCTGCTACCTCTCTATCTTTTTTATGCACGCTTATGCCTGTATCTTTTACTGTTGTGAAGCACTTTGAACTGCAATTTCTGTATGAAAAGTGCTATACAAATAAAGTTATTATAATAATTATTATTATCATCATCATCTGCTCCTCTCTCCTGTTTCATGGTTCAGCCCTACGCTTCAGCCAGCAGCAGCAGCAGCAGCAGAAAGAGCCTATTTTTACACGAGTGAGGCAAAGCCAATGATGCCGCAAGAATGTACAGCGCCGATGTGAACATTACGACAGGGCTACCCTACCACGCACCACATGTAATCCTAAAAACCAATGCACACGCACACACACACACACACACACACACACACACAAAACCCCACTCTGTTCCCCGCAGCAATGCTAATGTCTAAAAACAACTGTACAAGGCGCTATGCCACAGGACGCGACAATGGTCCAATGATATATCATTGAGTGGCGTGCGCCAGTATTCAGTATATATCAAGACACATTAAATAAATGTGAAAGTGATAAAACACACAGTCAGAGTCTAGACGTTCAGTGACAGTACAACAACACGGGGGCACTGACCCCTTGACCTGTGGCACAGCGGCGGCCAGTGGAGTCAAACCAACAACACTGAAGAGGAAACATACACTGTGATGACCGGATGTGTTATCCACAACTATGTCTATCAATATTACTGGCTAAAAAGCAGTGAAATATGACACAAAACATTATGCCCAACGTAGCCTAAATACTTAACGTTAAGAGTTCAATCGTTTGAGATGATATCCTGCCAACAGTGCCCCCTTCGTACACCTTTTTCGGTGTAATTCGCTTGATAAATAAGGTATCCAATGTGACGGCCATTAGGGAAGTCCTGCCCGCCCGCCCCTTCCCTCCTGGGGTCTAGTGTGGCCATCAGCTTGGAGGGGGAGCTGGTACTTAGTGTTTAGTAGGAGGAAGCTGTAAAAACCACCCCAGACAGCAGCAGACTCCAGCTTGTTAAATGCCCTTAAACATTTTAAATAAAAGAATACATTTTTTTAAAAGGAGCTTTCCGGAAGTACACACTCCAAAGGCATTCCGACACATGTGTCGTCATTCCCAACGAGGCAGGAGAGTTTGCTTAAAAGGGTCAAGAGTTGAGCGGATGAGGCGTGAACATTCCGCTTGGCTGTAGAAGTGAACTGTATTATGTACAGTAGAAGGCTTTAGTTGCAATGAGGGATCGAGGTGGATGCTTGAAGAGACACAGTCGAGGCTTTTCATTTTGATTTTGCAAATGACTTGAAATTAAAACACCCTGGACTTGGGCGCTCCTTTGAAATTAGTCTATAGAGAACTCCACATCGCCCCTCCCTCGCCAGTTATGTAGGCCAAGATTTTTCAACATCCTCCTCTCTCATCCTTCTTCTCACTCGCTCTCCCTCTTATCCGGCCTTCCTTCCCTCCTTTTCATCTCTCATTTCCCTCCCAACCCCCACCCCAGAAGAGGAGAAGCACAAAAGAGGAGAGAGGGGAGAGGATGGAGAGAGGAGAGGAGAGAGGGAGAGATGGAGGGAGCAGGGCTCTTTGATCTCCTCTTGTGTGTTGGGTCTATATGGAGCAGCTGCAGGGGAGGAAACTAACTTTTTGGCTTACCAGCCAACTGGCGAGTATCTGATTTTTTTTACCAGACAAACTGATTTTTTACCAGCCAAAAAAAAATCGCTAATTGTGATAATTACTTCTTTGTATGTCTTCGTCTAAATTGATTTTCAATCATAGTAATAATCACACCGTGTCTCTACTCTTTAAAATATTTATTAGCATAAAACATTAATAACAGTCTCTACTCTTCACAATATTAGCATAACACATTAACATGAAAGAGGGATCTATTCTGGACTGGGTTGGGCTGAACTGGGCAGTGAAAGATGCTGGGTTGGACTGGGTTGGGCAGTGAAAGAAAAAAAACGAAGTATGTTGTGAAGTGTATAGATAGATAGATGTGAAATGTATAGATGTAGCAGTACTGTCTATCTGTATGTCGTGTATGTCATATGTTATGATGAATTGAAAATGGGGGACCCTGATGTAAACAAGACGAAAGTCTTTCTCTGGTCTGCATCCCCTTAACAATTGTGTGTATTGAGCCGTACTGTATTGTACCCATTCTGCAATCTGTTAATAAAGTTTTCAATCCGTCAATCAAGTTAACTTTGAACCTCGGTTGTCAAGCCACGTCAATGTTGTGTATGCATCCGAGTGTTCACTGTGCCTTTAAGACGGCACGGTGGCCTTACGACAGTGCTGTGAAGTTCCGTCAAGTGTTGTGGTAACGTCAGTTGGGTTGGTCTGCTGTTGTGCACTGGTTGAGCTAGCCCCTTTCGTGACTGCGATGTGCAAGCCAGGGGCTTTTGAGCATGAAATAAAATGTCTAACCTTACGTCGTAGTCCGGTGCGCAATAGACTAACATACACTTCTGTAATTTAAATGTGTCCTTGCCTTGGACTCGAGAGTTGTACTAGGGTTGGATGCAGTTCCCCGTTGCTCAGTCTGTCTGTTTTCCATCTTCTGTGTTTAACGTTATCTGTTTGCGAGTGCTTCCTTGACTGATGGCCAGTACCACGGGACTTTTATTCAACATTCTATATTTCCGCGGGTTGGCCAGTACTGCAGGAACTTTTATTCAACATTCTATATGTCCGCGGGTTGGCCAGTACTGCAGGAACTTTTATTCAACATTCTATATGTCCGCGGGTTGGCCAGTACTGCGGGAACTTTTATTAAACATTATATATGTCCGCGGGTTGGCCAGTACTGCGGAAACTTTTATTAAACATTATATATGTCCGCGGGTTGGCCAGTACTGCGGGAACTTTTATTAAACATTATATATGTCCGCGGGTTGGCCAGTACTGCGGAAACTTTTATTAAACATTATATATGTCCGCGGGTTGGCCAGTACTGCAGGAACTTTTATTAAACATTATATATGTCCGCGGGTCTTGTGCAGTGCTCTCGTGGCACTGTCAACTCGCCAGACTGGCGAGTGGTCTTCATGAATCACTCGCCAAACGTAAAAAATACTCGCATTTGGCGAGTAAAGTGGCCTAATTTCCTCCCCTGAGCAGCTGGGAGGTACAGTAAGCTACATCCTAATGACACGGCGGGGTGCCACGGCATAGGAGCGCGCTAGGTTTACTGGTGTCATCCAAAGGAATGGATGATGGTTTTATACTGAGCTCAGCCAGAGGAAGATCAGGCAGAGACACTGAATACTATCAAACCCTTGAGGTGAAGAACCATGCAAACAATTATCAAAATCAAGTTTCTACAGACGGTAAGAGTCTTGCGTACATTCATAGTTAACCAACCCTTTCACTGCCACACGACAGAAGGTTAACCCTTTACTGTCACACAACCGGCGGTCGCCGGCAGTGAAAGGGTTAACCTTCTGTGTACTGTCGCAGTGAAAGGGTTAACCGCTTGGTAGTGCGGCGGTGAAAGGGGTTAAAAACACATAAGAGGTGGTTGAGTACTTTGGGTTGATGGATCAGATTCACACTCCACTGTTCAAATACATTTAAAGAAAATGGACTTATATGATTATTTGTCTCAAGGGTTCATTGAGGTTTTAGTCGAAGAAAAAGTGCAAAATCGAAGAGGGAGCAATAGCGCAACAGAGTCATGAACCCCTTTTCACATATGCAGGCTTTTCCATAAATGGTCCAGAAGTTTTCCATCAAGGGCTGGGTTGTGAATGAAAATTCCAAGTCAAAATTCCAAGAAAAAAAAAAAAGTTCTGGATAAAGTTCAATACTGGCTGCGTGCATGAACAACACTGTTCCCATTAAATGTTTTATTTTTAAAGACATGTGAGAAAACACAAAGCATCACCTTGGCCACACGGCCCACACACCCATTACAGCAGAAAGACACACACACACACACACACACCACACACACACACACACGCACACACAACAAGCCTCAAGATAGCAACACCGGCTGGGGCTACAAACTGGGGCAAGTTGCGACTCCAGCCAGCCAGTCCCCCGTCGTTTACTCACCATAAATACACCGGCATTCAAAAAAGACAATCTGAATGGCACATCTGCACCATTCATTCACTCTCAACAGCCTGCTCTCAATGGCCATTGACTGTCTGAATTGTACTTGTTTTGTTTTGTGACGTACGAGGGACGTTCCACGTATACAGTACTTGTTTGAACCTGAACGTTAAAAGTTGTGCCTGTTCCCTTGTATGAAAAGTGATGTTACAATAATGTGACTCATTCATGAGACAAGGCGATGACAGGTTCTAAATGACCCAGACATTCATTTAAGTACTCTGCTGAAAAGATCAAGCATTATGCACCGTCATACGCAGACACACACCACACACACACTTACAAAAGCAGAATGTAAACCACTGATGATGCTTTTAGACTATCCAGAGTCATTGGTAAACAAACAATGCCTGCTGCGGTCAGGCAAGCAGTGCACTACCGGAGTCTCATGGCCAGTACAGAGAGACTCAGAAGGAGCTTCTATCCCCAGGCCATCAGGATGCTCAATGACAATGACACTGACACTATGTAACAAACACTCACCTTGCCACTCACTTTATACACTTTATATTTATCCATTTAAAAATGTTTTTGTTAGATATTTGTATTGTTTTTTTCCCCGGGCAGTCCGGCAGATAGAGAGAGGCAGTATGGGAGGATAGACCGGGGAAGACATTCCGCAAAGGTCACCGGGTCCGGGAGTCGAACCCGGGCCGGCCGCGTTGCACCGCAGTGCTGTACGCGGTGCGCCACCCCGGCACCCTATATTTATCTATTATTAAAGAGATTTGCACTACATTCATACCTCATTTGCACCGTACCCCAAGTTTTGTACCTCATCTCATTTCTGCATTGTACCTCACTGTTACTCATTTGACTGTATTGTATGTAAATTGACTGAATATTCCTTTATTTACTTTTTACTGTATGTAGCACACTCTCAGGGGCTCATACAGAAACAAGCATTTCCTCATAAAGTATTCTGTATTTTATTATGACAAATAATAAACAAACTTGAACTTGAAGAAACAGTCAAGCCAGGCGTGACATCACTACACACAACCTGGCACAGTCAGCTCTATGTACCATAGACATGATGGCACCATCTCGTACAACAGCCTTACTATCTCTGTGAACACATTTGCTGATAATTACTACTGAAACAGCCCTGGGACCAATACAGTATATTGAAAAGCAGTCCTATAGATCACAACGTCAGACACAACTTGGCATAATGTTCCAGAATGTTCTACTAAAACAAAACACACAGCTTCCTATTACAGCTGAAGAGCCTGCATCAACACCACTGGACTCCAATCTTCTCAGAAGATCATGTCACACAGATTTAGTGAGACAGAACAATCGAGGGGAGGGGGGGGGTCGCAGGTGTAATTACTGTGCAGGGAAGTGAGTTTAAAGAGTGGGCTTCCAGGAGGGGGTCTCACCACACACACACACACACACAGAGCGAGAGAGCGAGAGCTGGAAAATAACTCAAAACTCCCATACCTACTGGGTGAAATACAACAATGTGCAAACATAGCAGCAAGATTTGTGAGCTGCTGTGACAAGAAAAGGACATCCAACGGAATACAACCACCATAAAGACTGTCTGTCAATCATACAAAAAATTCCTTCCGATTTCTCTGTTTGACAATGTAAACTAAACATATGTTTCCCATGTCAATAAAGCCAATTAGAATTTTGAGAGAGAGAGAGCGAGAGCGAGAGAGCGACTACAGCAGTCAGCTTCACCCCAGGCCACTCTATAGGCTACGATACATTATCTCGTCTTCCACGCCACCAGGGGGCTTCATCACTTCCACAGACACCATCGGCTAAGTTATGCTGAGAGACGCTCGGGGGCAGAAAGTGACACCATTCTTCTGAGGTGTCCCTGCAGTCAGACTAGTAATAACCCATTCCACGGCCACAAAACCATCCACTCCTTTTCTATAGGTTGGCATGTAATAGAATAACTCCTAGCAGAATATTCACAAGAGGAATATAACCCACAAATGCAGAGTGTAAAGATAACAGTAATAACCATCATGGTGTGATAAGACTCAGAGTCCATTAGAAACTAAATAAACGAGGCAGATGGGGCGGTGGAAGGAAATACATTACCCCCTTATTTTACCTCACAGAGAATGAGTTGATAAGATGAGGAGTTCATTTGATTGCATCGCCTCCTGATTGATGAAGCCGTAGTGAAGGGGTTAAAGTGGACAAGGTCACTAATGCAGATTGTAGCTGGCCGACTCGCTCCTATTGGTCCAGATGGCTCGCCGACTGTCCCAAAGCCCTAATGTGTTTAATCTCATCTGCAGTCCGACAGGCTGACACCACACCTAAGCAGGCTGGGATTGGATCATCACGCCCATTTGGCTGATCAACTGGCCCGGTTGTACTGCTTTACACTTGGTCTGGCGACTGGCGCAGTGACTACATCAGTAGGGATCAGAAGGGATCAGGCAGAGCAGTGGCACGGCTGGCAGGTTCAGCTGCACTAATACACTGATAGCAGAGACAGTCTTGCTGTAGTCGTTTTTAAAATGGTAAAAATTAGGGATGTCCGATATTATCGGCCGATATTGGCATTAAAATGTGATATCGGAAAATATCGATATCAGTTTTCATTTTTTTTTTTTACATTTCTATAACCTTTATTTACCCAGGCAAGCAAGTAAAAACAAATTTAGATTTTATTTATTGTCAAAAGTATGCATAATGTTGTGTTAGTTCCACAACAAGAGATATGTTAATTACCTGAAATTATTCCGTTTTTTTGGGGGGGGGACCCTGCATATATCGGTATCGGTATCGGAAACTAAGAGTTGGACAATATCGGTATCGGTAAAAAAGCCAATATCGAGCATCCCTAGTAAAAATCCATAATTGCAAAGATGGCAGTAAGAGATAATGTCAGTGAAACTATTATCTCCACCAGTCACATGTTTCAGTTTTATACAGTTGCTGAATATCAGTGACCCTACATATGAAAGGCAAATGATGATGGTATGAATATGGATGAGTTAGGCTTCAGTGTTTTGCTAGTCGCATGCCGCTGTGGGCAGGACCAATGAGACACCAGAGTCAAAACACTTCCTTTGTCACCGCTGATGGAACTGACTCGCCTAATATCAGATCCATTACTTTACTGAACCACAGAATAGAGTTTGGGGTCCTTCTTGGACAAAAGAATATTGCGATGTAAGCCAAATCATCTCCACTAGGCAAATTGAACATCCAGTCCATGTTGCTCTTGGTAATAGATTATTGATTGGGGGAAATTCTCTGTATCTGTGATCCCTTCTCGGGGTCAAACGCCACACTACTACGACTGCTTGGCACTGTGTCGTTACCTGCCGGGCCAAAAAGAGACAAGCGATTCAGAGTTCAGATTCACTGCTTGATTTAATCAACAGCACAAACACAGTCCCTTCCTTCTCTGTTGAGAGGGAGAGAGAGACACAGAGAGAGAGGGAGAGAGAGACACAACCAGAGAGAGAGAGATGACAGAGATGATGGAGAGAGAAAGAGAAGTCCCGTCAGACCTGGCCCGATTTTCAGTCTACTACACGTATGGCCGTCACAGGTTCTCCGTTATAGATGGTGACTTTTTGATCAGCGAATAGCGACCCGTGTCAACGAGAAAATAGTTGGCAAAACTGCCACCGCTTTGCTCAGAGCACAGGGGGCCGGCCATAACAACGCCCTAACTCGATCAGCTCTGCCCGCCTCAACACTCACACAACTCAACCCTGCTGACCGCCACACAGCTCTGAACACCAACATAAAACATTCACACCACAACCTCCATATCTCCATTTTCTCCCCATCATTCTGTTCTTGCTCTCTTTTCTTCCCCCTCTCTCCGTCTCTATCCATCTCCACCTCTCTCCCTTCTCTCTCTCCCTCTATCGCTCTCTCTTCTCTCTACTCACTCACTCCTTGCTCTCTTTCTCTTCTCCGTCTCTCTCATTTTGCTTTGTTTTCTCTCCATCTCTCTCTATTCCTTGCCCTCTCTTTTGGTCGATTCACTGCAGGACACACGCTCCTCTCTGCGTAGCGTGTACACAGCACATGTGGTACTGCAGGACACACGCTCCTCTCTGCGTAGCGTGTACACAGCACACACGTGGTACTGCAGGACACACGCTCCTCTCTGCGTAGCGTGTACACAGCACACACGTGGTACTGCAGGACACACGCTCCTCTCTGCGTAGCGTGTACACAGCACATGTGGTACTGCAGGACACACGCTCCTCTCTGCGTAGCGTGTACACAGCACACACGTGGTACTGCAGGACACACGCTCCTCTCTGCGTAGCGTGTACACAGCACACACGTGGTACTGCAGGACACACGCTCCTCTCTGCGTAGCGTGTACACAGCACACGACGTGGTATACGTGAACATCATCAGAGAGCCTATAGACTCTGCAAAGCCATGCCTTGAGAACAGAGAGCCATTTGAAGACGGTTCACAAGATTGTGCGCCGGCAAGACATGATTTAGTAGGTTCATTTAGTCAAAATAATTAGTAAAAAAAATGCATGAAAATTATTCCACGAAAACCTGTTTTTACAAAGGAACTGCAGTGACGGAGGAGTTGGGCCCTGAAACATACGCAGAGACATTGGCAGAGACGATCGACAGCCAGCCTATAGCCTGATTTATTTCTGGTCCCATTCCCACTCAGCCGCATGTTTAGCATCAATCACTGGCTTCTTCTACTGGTCTTGGTTTTATGCACAACCACTTTGACTGATTCTGTATTGCTACTGGTCTTGGTTTTATCAACCACTTTGACTGATTCTGTATTGCTACTGGTCTTGGTTTTATGCACAACCACTTTTGATTTGTTTCTGGACTAGGGGGGGATCAATATAAGAGGGATAATCTCCACCCTAACCGCAATGGGACTTGACTGTTGACCACAAACGATACTCTTCCAACCGACACACAGTTCAAAACCATGATCACAAACCACTGTATATCAATGTGTAACCATTTTAGCTGATTTTCTTTGTTTTCATCTTAACTCCCTGTGCAACTACTTTGGATATAGGTCTGTTACTCGACATCACTGAAAACGAGGGCAACCTCCGAGAGCTTTTCTAGTTTAAATATAGGTTGGAAACGATACAAGAAGCTTTTGTCCAGTGTGAATGTATGACTAACAACTGTCTCAGTACAGTATGTACAACTGTCTGCAAGGGTACGTGGACAGTGCTACTTCCTGAAAGAAAGAAAGAGAGAGAGAGAGAGAGAGAGAGAGAGAGAGAGAGAGAGAGAGAGAGAGAGAGAGAGCAAGAGAGGTGGGGGGAATGTTCCAGAGCAAAAGAACAAGAGCGAGAGGCGGGATGAGCATAATCCAGGGAACAGATGTTTGGGAACACATCGGCGAGCGTGCAGCGCCCAGAGGACATGGATTATAGGGATGGATGTGCTAAGAGGAACACACAAGGCCCGAGGTACAGGAGAAATGATTAACCAAAACAAGCCCATGCTAGCTAGCTATGGCTGGGCCCTCCAAGGTAACAGGGGGGGGGCAGCTATTGTTAAGCCCCATGTAATGAAAGAGACCCATTCCCCTCCATCGTAGAGAAGCTGGGACTTGAAGAGGCTTAGGAAATACAACACACATACCGTAGCTAAGTGGCCCACAGGCTCAGCACACTGTGATAGCCGTGTGGGAGAATAACATAGTAGGACGTTTCGTGGTCCGTTCAGTTCAACCAATCACATGTTATCAAACTAATATTACACACATGTTGACACAAGAGGGCCAACGTGACGGAAAATGTGGCGTTTGTGCGTACCGGTGTTTACCATAGATGCATCGTAGATTGTAATATCAGCTCATAACACATTTCTTCAGGTCAGAGTGGTACAGTAGGCTGTGCGACACCCTTGGAGCAGTTTTGAGCCTTGCTCAAGGGCCTTTTGGCACCGTAAATGTAATACCAACTCACAATACACATTTCTAGTCAGGTCAGAGTGGTAGGCAATCAATCAATCAGATTTATTTATATAGCACATTTAACATGACACGTGTCAACCAAAGTGCTGTACAGAGGGTAGATACACATAGATACATATAGACAACAATCACACTCCGTTTTATGAGAGGGCACACAGGCAAGCACACAGGAAAACGGGGCATGAGGCAGTAGGCAACTCATTATTATCTCATTAACTTTGACAGCCCATTACATATACAAATACATATACAGAGCCACTAGTAGATTTCCTCAAACTGATACTATAGTAGTAGAAAAGTAGTAATACATAAGAAAGTGCATCTTGTTTTGCACGTATGCAGTCTTTTCTGTAGCTGACTATTGTATCCCACCCACCTCGCCACCTCAAATAACCCAACAATCCGTGGGAAACGACTACTCGTGCATACTGTGAACTTTGTAAAGTGATCTTCATGTGTTGAGCTTTAAGGCCAAAACAGACGACCTTGTTTCAAGCCTTCAGGTTTTCCCTGGCTCTGTTGGGTTCAGACGGGCCACCGGGTTCGTCCGTTGCCACCAGAGTCCTACGGTAAAGTGTGTCCATTATGCTCAGGTTACATGCGATGTAAAGACAGACAGACACAGACACACACACACAACTTAACCAAACACATTAGGGGTGGGGGGATCAAATCGATACGTAGTAGCATCGCGATACTTTGCGTGGTGATACTGTATCGATACAGGGACGCCAAGTATCGAAATGTAATTATTCATAAAAAAAAAATGTTGAAGGAAGTTGCATTGTTCATTTCAATACCTGTAATAGTACAGTAGTCCACACACACACACACACACACATGTGCATTCAGTTAAGTTGGAATATGACTGTAATACAAACAGTTCAGTTCGTCAGGTACATGCAACACAGATTACAGTGTTGACGTCTGTCTGCTTGAGAAAATACCATGTTCTGCAATAAAAATGATTGAAGTGAGATGAACAGACTGAACTTTATCTTATTAGATAAAACATGTTGACAAAGTTTTACTTTTGCAGTTGAAAAAAGGTAACAAATCGCAATATATCGCAATATTAATATCGCAATACTCAGCACATCGCAATATATTTAGCATCGCAATACTATCGTATCGTGACTCAAGTATCGTGATGGTATCGTATAGTGAGGCCTCTGGTGATTCCCACCCCTAGTAAAGTGTGTCCATATGCTACGGTTACATGCGATTTAAAGACAGACACAGACACACACACACACACACAGACACAGACACACAGACACACACACAAGTTAACCAAACACATCCCTTTGAACCCACACAAACCAACCCACACACACACACACACACACACTTACTTAAGCACACTTTTTAAAGCAGGGGCCACAGTACTACCTGCAGCCATCCATCTCAGCCACAGGAGACAGGTCTGGTCCCTCGGGGGACCTGGTTAAGAGCAGGGGGACATCTGGAATAGGAACCATCTGGTCCAGGGGCCTCCTCCGTCAGGCTACCACCACGACTCCTCCACACAGGCGGCCGGACCGCCAGGCAGGTCTGCTGCCTACCGGACACACCGCCAGAACAAAGGCAGGCTATAATCTGGGCCCCCCCCCCCCCCCCCCCCCCACCCCCCAACCCAACTTCTATCTATGCCCCACAGACACCCGCAACACACAGCTGGGGTCAGGCTCAAGGTCTCTGCGAGCCTAACAGAGAGGACTAGATGCAGGGTGTGGATATCAAGCAGACAGCAGGCCAGGCCCGCACCCTGCAGTAAGGTCCTTTATAGTGCTAATCCTATCTACTAGGGGTGGGAATCACCAGAGACCTCAGTGAGAGTCTTCCCGTCAACAGGACTCTCTCGTACAGCCCTCAGTGAGAGTCTTCCCGTCAACAGGACTCTCTCGTACAGCCCTCAGTGAGAGTCTTCCCGTCAACAGGACTCTCTCGTACAGCCCTCAGTGAGAGTCTTCCCGTCAACAGGACTCTCTCGTACAGCCCTCAGTGAGAGTCTTCCCGTCAACAGGACTCTCTCGTACAGACCTCAGACCTCAGAGAGTCTTCCCGTCAACAGGACTCTCTCGTACAGCCCTCAGTGAGAGTCTTCCCGTCAACAGGACTCTCTCGTACAGCCCTCAGTGAGAGTCTTCCCGTCAACAGGACTCTCTCGTACAGCCCTCAGTGAGAGTCTTCCCGTCAACAGGACTCTCTCGTACAGCCCTCAGCGAGAGTCTTCCCGTCAACAGGACTCTCTCGTACAGCCCTCAGTGAGAGTCTTCCCGTCAACAGGACTCTCTCGTACAGACCTCAGACCTCAGTGAGAGTCTTCCCGTCAACAGGACTCTCTCGTACAGCCCTCAGTGAGAGTCTTCCCGTCAACAGGACTCTCTCGTACAGCCCTCAGTGAGAGTCTTCCCGTCAACAGGACTCTCTCGTACAGCCCTCAGCGAGAGTCTTCCCGTCAACAGGACTCTCTCGTACAGCCCTCAGTGAGAGTCTTCCCGTCAACAGGACTCTCTCGTACAGACCTCAGACCTCAGTGAGTCTTCCCGTCAACAGGACTCTCTCGTACAGACCTCAGTGAGAGTCTTCCCGTCAACAGGACTCTCTCGTACAGACCTCAGTGAGAGTCTTCCCGTCAACAGGACTCTCTCGTACAGCCCTCAGTGAGAGTCTTCCCGTCAACAGGACTCTCTCGTACAGCCCTCAGTGAGAGTCTTCCCGTCAACAGGACTCTCTCGTACAGACCTCAGACCTCAGTGAGAGTCTTCCCGTCAACAGGACTCTCTCGTACAGCCCTCAGTGAGAGTCTTCCCGTCAACAGGACTCTCTCGTACAGCCCTCAGCCCTCAGTGAGAGTCTTCCCGTCAACAGGACTCTCTCGTACAGCCCTCAGTGAGAGTCTTCCCGTCAACAGGACTCTCTCGTACAGACCTCAGTGAGAGTCTTCCCGTCAACAGGACTCTCTCGTACAGCCCTCAGTGAGAGTCTTCCCGTCAACAGGACTCTCTCGTACAGACCTCAGACCTCAGTGAGAGTCTTCCCGTCAACAGGACTCTCTCGTACAGCCCTCAGTGAGAGTCTTCCCGTCAACAGGACTCTCTCGTACAGACCTCAGTGAGAGTCTTCCCGTCAACAGGACTCTCTCGTACAGACCTCAGCGAGAGTCTTCCCGTCAACAGGACTCTCTCGTACAGCCCTCAGTGAGAGTCTTCCCGTCAACAGGACTCTCTCGTACAGACCTCAGACCTCAGTGAGTCTTCCCGTCAACAGGACTCTCTCGTACAGCCCTCAGCGAGAGTCTTCCCGTCAACAGGACTCTCTCGTACAGACCTCAGCGAGAGTCTTCCCGTCAACAGGACTCTCTCGTACAGCCCTCAGCGAGTCTTCCCGTCAACAGGACTCTCTCGTACAGACCTCAGACCTCAGCGAGAGTCTTCCCGTCAACAGGACTCTCTCGTACAGACCTCAGCGAGAGTCTTCCCGTCAACAGGACTCTCTCGTACAGACCTCAGTGAGTCTTCCCGTCAACAGGACTCTCTCGTACAGACCTCAGTGAGAGTCTTCCCGTCAACAGGACTCTCTCGTACAGACCTCAGTGAGAGTCTTCCCGTCAACAGGACTCTCTCGTACAGACCTCAGTGAGAGTCTTCCCGTCAACAGGACTCTCTCGTACAGACCTCAGTGAGAGTCTTCCCGTCAACAGGACTCTCTCGTACAGCCCTCAGTGAGAGTCTTCCCGTCAACAGGACTCTCTCATACAGCCCTCAGCGAGAGTCTTCCCGTCAACAGGACTCTCTCGTACAGCCCTCAGTGAGAGTCTTCCCGTCAACAGGACTCTCTCGTACAGACCTCAGTGAGAGTCTTCCCGTCAACAGGACTCTCTCGTACAGCCCTCAGCCCTCAGTGAGAGTCTTCCCGTCAACAGGACTCTCTCGTACAGACCTCAGACCTCAGCGAGAGTCTTCCCGTCAACAGGACTCTCTCGTACAGCCCTCAGTGAGAGTCTTCCCGTCAACAGGACTCTCTCGTACAGCCCTCAGTGAGAGTCTTCCCGTCAACAGGACTCTCTCGTACAGACCTCAGCGAGAGTCTTCCCGTCAACAGGACTCTCTCGTACAGCCCTCAGCGAGAGTCTTCCCGTCAACAGGACTCTCTCGTGCAGACCTCAGTGAGAGTCTTCCCGTCAACAGGACTCTCTCGTACAGACCTCAGTGAGAGTCTTCCCGTCAACAGGACTCTCTCGTACAGCCCTCAGCCCTCAGTGAGAGTCTTCCCGTCAACAGGACTCTCTCGTACAGACCTCAGTGAGAGTCTTCCCGTCAACAGGACTCTCTCGTACAGACCTCAGCGAGAGTCTTCCCGTCAACAGGACTCTCTCGTACAGCCCTCAGTGAGAGTCTTCCCGTCAACAGGACTCTCTCGTACAGCCCTCAGTGAGAGTCTTCCCGTCAACAGGACTCTCTCGTGCAGACCTCAGCGAGTCTTCCCGTCAACAGGACTCTCTCGTACAGCCCTCAGCGAGAGTCTTCCCGTCAACAGGACTCTCTCGTACAGACCTCAGACCTCAGTGAGAGTCTTCCCGTCAACAGGACTCTCTCGTACAGACCTCAGTGAGAGTCTTCCCGTCAACAGGACTCTCTCGTACAGACCTCAGCGAGAGTCTTCCCGTCAACAGGACTCTCTCGTACAGCCCTCAGTGAGAGTCTTCCCGTCAACAGGACTCTCTCGTGCAGACCTCAGCGAGAGTCTTCCCGTCAACAGGACTCTCTCGTACAGACCTCAGTGAGAGTCTTCCCGTCAACAGGACTCTCTCGTACAGACCTCAGTGAGAGTCTTCCCGTCAACAGGACTCTCTCGTACAGACCTCAGCCCTCAGCGAGAGTCTTCCCGTCAACAGGACTCTCTCGTACAGCCCTCAGACCTCAGTGAGAGTCTTCCCGTCAACAGGACTCTCTCGTACAGACCTCAGCGAGAGTCTTCCCGTCAACAGGACTCTCTCGTACAGCCCTCAGTGAGAGTCTTCCCGTCAACAGGACTCTCTCGTACAGACCTCAGTGAGAGTCTTCCCGTCAACAGGACTCTCTCGTACAGACCTCAGTGAGTCTTCCCGTCAACAGGACTCTCTCGTACAGACCTCAGTGAGAGTCTTCCCGTCAACAGGACTCTCTCGTACAGACCTCAGTGAGAGTCTTCCCGTCAACAGGACTCTCTCGTACAGACCTCAGCCCTCAGCGAGAGTCTTCCCGTCAACAGGACTCTCTCGTACAGCCAGGGTACAAAATAGTCACACGCCCACCGCCACAGGCTTGTAGATATAATGTTTGGCCGTCATAAATTAAGGCCTGGGCGCCATCTGGCGGCCAACTAAATCCACTGCATGAGTCGGCATTAATATGATGCAGGGTGTAGCCTCCAGCTGAGCGAGAGAAATGTCGTGGGAGCGGGTGGAAGTTGCCCAATCTGGAACAATCTCCGGGGCTGCAGCTGGACCCTATTGGATGCGGGCGTGGTGAGTTGAAACGAAAGTGAAACTGTGTGTGTGTGTGAGATGCGCTCTGCTCACGAGATCAAGTTTGTAACATGAGACGCACATGAGATCTGTCTTCATCCGTTCTTTAGCCTACTACAAAAAACCCCTGCAATCGCGTTTTTGATTGTGCTCTGATATTTAATTTTGCATTTGATTTGACCAAATATGTGGAGGCATATTCCCGGAGTAGCTCCCCCGGGTCCCCCCTCAAAATTAAGAAAAACAGGCGACAACATTAACGTTGACGAGTCAGTTGCTACCACAAGCACCACCGATAACACTGCACCTGCTACTAGCGTCGGTGTAGTTAGGAAATTTAACCAGAAATGGTACACATCTGATTCCGGGAAACCGCGAGAATGGCTTAAATTTGAGGGGGGGGGGGGTAAAGTTTTGTATACCATGTCGTGCCAAAGCAACGGATAAAAGAAAACGAAATTCATTTGTCATCGGGACGTCGGTGATGAAACTGGAAGCCATCAAAAGCCACGAGACGTCACGCTGTCACAGTCTACTCCGCTCCTGGCTGCTCCGACTGTTGACCAAGCTGTCAGAGTCGACTCTGGCTAAAATGCGGATACTATTCCGTAACGCCCACGCTATAGCGAAAAAATCAAGACCATACAGGGACTTGGATGTGCGAGTAAGTTTATTGTGTTTTTTTATAACGTTAGTCCAGCATGTTCATATAGGTGTGTCGGCTTTCACTTTCAGCTAATTATGGTTGTAAAGCCTACCCAGTGGAATTGTTTACATAACAATGCATGATATTATATATTATTATATTATTATTCCATACAAGGCTGGATGCATTACAGACTCCGCTAACATCCCTTGTTGCCTTGTAGGTGGCAAGTATGGATTTGTTTATCTTGTTTGAAGTTGTTTTAATATGTTCTTTAATTCTTTTGCTTCCATATTGTAAATAAATTCGCAATAAATTATTTGCATTTAAAACTATTAACGCCGACTCATTCCTTCAGTCCACTCAAAATTAGGCTAATATTCCTTATGTTGTTTATGATATTAATTGAAAATAGCATACGAGAGTATTATATAGTAATAATAACACATGGCGATATACTAAAAAGCTATTTATAATTTTTGGCTTGTAAAAGATCTGGATGGCTGGTAGTTTTTAAAATCTACCAGCCAAATGGCTGGTAAGTCAAAAAGTTAAGTTTGTTCCCTGCGTACAGCCCTCAGACCTCAGTGAGTCTTCCTGTCAACAGGACTCTCTCGTACAGACCTCAGCGAGAGTCTTCCCGTCAACAGGACTCTCTCGTACAGACCTCAGTGAGAGTCTTCCCGTCAACAGGACTCTCTCGTACAGCCCTCAGTGAGAGTCTTCCCGTCAACAGGACTCTCTCGTACAGCCCTCAGACCTCAGTGAGAGTCTTCCCGTCAACAGGACTCTCTCGTACAGCCCTCAGTGAGAGTCTTCCCGTCAACAGGACTCTCTCGTACAGACCTCAGTGAGAGTCTTCCCGTCAACAGGACTCTCTCGTACAGACCTCAGCGAGAGTCTTCCCGTCAACAGGACTCTCTCGTACAGCCCTCAGTGAGAGTCTTCCCGTCAACAGGACTCTCTCGTGCAGACCTCAGCGAGTCTTCCCGTCAACAGGACTCTCTCGTACAGCCCTCAGCGAGAGTCTTCCCGTCAACAGGACTCTCTCGTACAGACCTCAGACCTCAGTGAGAGTCTTCCCGTCAACAGGACTCTCTCGTACAGACCTCAGCGAGAGTCTTCCCGTCAACAGGACTCTCGTACAGACCTCAGTGAGAGTCTTCCCGTCAACAGGACTCTCTCGTACAGACCTCAGTGAGAGTCTTCCCGTCAACAGGACTCTCTCGTACAGACCTCAGTGAGAGTCTTCCCGTCAACAGGACTCTCTCGTACAGACCTCAGCCCTCAGCAAGAGTCTTCCCGTCAACAGGACTCTCTCGTACAGCCCTCAGACCTCAGTGAGAGTCTTCCCGTCAACAGGACTCTCTCGTACAGACCTCAGCGAGAGTCTTCCCGTCAACAGGACTCTCTCGTACAGACCTCAGTGAGAGTCTTCCCGTCAACAGGACTCTCTCGTACAGCCCTCAGTGAGAGTCTTCCCGTCAACAGGACTCTCTCGTACAGCCCTCAGTGAGAGTCTTCCCGTCAACAGGACTCTCTCGTACAGACCTCAGTGAGAGTCTTCCCGTCAACAGGACTCTCTCGTACAGCCCTCAGTGAGAGTCTTCCCGTCAACAGGACTCTCTCGTACAGCCCTCAGTGAGAGTCTTCCCGTCAACAGGACTCTCTCGTACAGCCCTCAGTGAGAGTCTTCCCGTCAACAGGACTCTCTCGTACAGACCTCAGCGAGAGTCTTCCCGTCAACAGGACTCTCTCGTACAGACCTCAGTGAGAGTCTTCCCGTCAACAGGACTCTCTCGTACAGCCCTCAGTGAGAGTCTTCCCGTCAACAGGACTCTCTCGTACAGCCCTCAGCGAGAGTCTTCCCGTCAACAGGACTATCTCGTACAGCCCTCAGCCCTCAGTGAGAGTCTTCCCGTCAACAGGACTCTCTCGTACAGACCTCAGCGAGAGTCTTCCCGTCAACAGGACTCTCTCGTACAGCCCTCAGACCTCAGTGAGAGTCTTCCCGTCAACAGGACTCTCTCGTACAGACCTCAGTGAGAGTCTTCCCGTCAACAGGACTCTCTCGTACAGACCTCAGTGAGAGTCTTCCCGTCAACAGGACTCTCTCGTACAGACCTCAGACCTCAGTGAGAGTCTTCCCGTCAACAGGACTCTCTCGTACAGACCTCAGTGAGAGTCTTCCCGTCAACAGGACTCTCTCGTACAGACCTCAGTGAGAGTCTTCCCGTCAACAGGACTCTCTCGTACAGACCTCAGTGAGAGTCTTCCCGTCAACAGGACTCTCTCGTACAGCCCTCAGCCCTCAGTGAGAGTCTTCCCGTCAACAGGACTCTCTCGTACAGCCCTCAGCCCTCAGTGAGAGTCTTCCCGTCAACAGGACTCTCTCGTACAGACCTCAGTGAGAGTCTTCCCATCAACAGGACTCTCTCGTACAGACCTCAGTGAGAGTCTTCCCGTCAACAGGACTCTCTCGTACAGCCCTCAGCCCTCAGTGAGAGTCTTCCCGTCAACAGGACTCTCTCGTACAGACCTCAGTGAGAGTCTTCCCGTCAACAGGACTCTCTCTCCTCTGCACAGTCATGCCTCTCGATGTCACTTGGCCCCTCCGAACGCAGCATCAGATTACACAGGACTGCAGCAGCTCCCAGCTCCTCCGCCGCGGTGCAGCATTATTATTAAAGGCTCTTTTTTCTTCTCCTACGGGGGAAGTAATGATTACGAGGACGTTCAGGGGGCGACACGAGTTGTTAGACGATACCGCTGGAATGATGTAATGCAGAAGCCGGGCTTGCGGGTGCGGTCGTGCTACTGTATGTTAGGAGGGAACCGATGCGCTGGGAGAGACCGTCTGCGTTTGTTTTCTGCGATGGAGGATTTTTGTATTTTTCCAGTATATACCCCCCCCCCTCCTACACACACACACACAATTATGTTTATGGTATGTGAAATATTGGGACATTACATGGACATACATTCATTCTGTAATTAACCCTGACCTTAATCCTAACCTCAACTCATCAAATAAAATCAGTGCTGATTGTGCACACGGGCACACACACACACACACACACACGTGTGCATATTTATGTGTGAATGAATATGTGTGTAAGCTGCTACATTTTATGACCGAGTTTGATTGGTGTGCATCTCATTTCTGTGTGTGTTTTTGTGTGTGAGATGTTATGTATGTTTGTATGTATAGGCTGAGCAACACAACCTCTCCCTGACCAACACAACCTCTCTGACCAACACAACCTCTCCTGAGCAACACAACCTCTCTGACCAACACAACCTCTCCCTGAGCAACACAACCTCTCCTGAGCAACACAACCTCTCTGACCAACACAACCTCTCCCTGAGCAACACAACCTCTCTGACCAACACAACCTCTCTCTGAGCAACACAACCTCTCCCTGACCAACACAACCTCTCCCTGACCAACACAACCTCTCCCTGACCAACACAACCTCTCTCTGACCAACACAACCTCTCTGACCAACACAACCTCTCCCTGACCAACACAACCTCTCTGAGCAACACAACCTCTCTCTGACCAACACAACCTCTCTGAGCAACACAACCTCTCTCTGACCAACACAACCTCTCCCTGACCAACACAACCTCTCTGACCAACACAACCTCTCCCTGAGCAACACAACCTCTCTGAGCAACACAACCTCTCCCTGAGCAACACAACCTCTCTCTGAGCAACACAACCTCTCCCTGAGCAACACAACCTCTCTCTGACCAACACAACCTCTCCCTGACCAACACAACCTCTCTCTGACCAACACAACCTCTCCCTGAGCAACACAACCTCTCTGACCAACACAACCTCTCCCTGACCAACACAACCTCTCCCTGACCAACACAACCTCTCCCTGAGCAACACAACCTCTCTGACCAACACAACCTCTCCCTGACCAACACAACCTCTCCCTGACCAACACAACCTCTCCCTGAGCAACACAACCTCTCCCTGAGCAACACAACCTCTCTGAGCAACACAACCTCTCCCTGAGCAACACAACCTCTCTGACCAACACAACCTCTCTGAGCAACACAACCTCTCTCTGACCAACACAACCTCTCTGAGCAACACAACCTCTCCCTGAGCAACACAACCTCTCTGACCAACACAACCTCTCTGACCAACACAACCTCTCTGACCAACACAACCTCTCTGACCAACACAACCTCTCTGACCAACACAACCTCTCTGACCAACACAACCTCTCTGACCAACACAACCTCTCTGACCAACACAACCTCTCTGAGCAACACAACCTCTCCCTGAGCAACACAACCTCTCTGACCAACACAACCTCTCCCTGAGCAACACAACCTCTCCCTGAGCAACACAACCTCTCTGACCAACACAACCTCTCCCTGACCAACACAACCTCTCTGACCAACACAACCTCTCCCTGAGCAACACAACCTCTCTGACCAACACAACCTCTCTGAGCAACACAACCTCTCTCTGACCAACACAACCTCTCTGAGCAACACAACCTCTCCCTGAGCAACACAACCTCTCTGACCAACACAACCTCTCTGACCAACACAACCTCTCTGACCAACACAACCTCTCTGACCAACACAACCTCTCTGACCAACACAACCTCTCTCTGACCAACACAACCTCTCCCTGAGCAACACAACCTCTCTGAGCAACACAACCTCTCTGAGCAACACAACCTCTCTGAGCAACACAACCTCTCTCTGACCAACACAACCTCTCTGAGCAACACAACCTCTCTGACCAACACAACCTCTCTGACCAACACAACCTCTCTGACCAACACAACCTCTCTCTGACCAACACAACCTCTCTGACCAACACAACCTCTCTGAGCAACACAACCTCTCCCTGAGCAACACAACCTCTCTGACCAACACAACCTCTCCCTGAGCAACACAACCTCTCCCTGAGCAACACAACCTCTCTGACCAACACAACCTCTCTCTGAGCAACACAACCTCTCTGACCAACACAACCTCTCTCTGACCAACACAACCTCTCCCTGAGCAACACAACCTCTCTCTGAGCAACACAACCTCTCCCTGAGCAACACAACCTCTCCCTGAGCAACACAACCTCTCTGACCAACACAACCTCTCCCTGAGCAACACAACCTCTCTGACCAACACAACCTCTCCCTGAGCAACACAACCTCTCTGAGCAACACAACCTCTCCCTGAGCAACACAACCTCTCTCTGACCAACACAACCTCTCACTGAGCAACACAACCTCTCTGACCAACACAACCTCTCTGAGCAACACAACCTCTCCCTGAGCAACACAACCTCTCTCTGAGCAACACAACCTCTCTCTGAGCAACACAACCTCTCACTGAGCAACACAACCTCTCTGACCAACACAACCTCTCTGACCAACACAACCTCTCTGACCAACACAACCTCTCTGAGCAACACAACCTCTCCCTGAGCAACACAACCTCTCTGACCAACACAACCTCTCTCTCTGAGCAACACAACCTCTCCCTGACCAACACAACCTCTCGCTGACCAACACAACCTCTCCCTGAGCAACACAACCTCTCCCTGACCAACACAACCTCTCCCTGACCAACACAACCTCTCTCTGAGCAACACAACCTCTCCCTGAGCAACACAACCTCTCCCTGAGCAACACAACCTCTCCCTGAGCAACACAACCTCTCTGAGCAACACAACCTCTCCCTGACCAACACAACCTCTCTCTGAGCAACACAACCTCTCCCTGAGCAACACAACCTCTCTCTGAGCAACACAACCTCTCTGACCAACACAACCTCTCGCTGAGCAACACAACCTCTCACTGAGCAACACAACCTCTCACTGAGCAACACAACCTCTCCCTGAGCAACACAACCTCTCTGAGCAACACAACCTCTCTGACCAACACAACCTCTCCCTGAGCAACACAACCTCTCTCTGAGCAACACAACCTCTCCCTGAGCAACACAACCTCTCTGACCAACACAACCTCTCCCTGACCAACACAACCTCTCCCTGAGCAACACAACCTCTCTGAGCAACACAACCTCTCCCTGAGCAACACAACCTCTCTGACCAACACAACCTCTCTCTGAGCAACACAACCTCTCTCTGAGCAACACAACCTCTCTGAGCAACACAACCTCTCCCTGAGCAACACAACCTCTCACTGACCAACACAACCTCTCTCTGAGCAACACAACCTCTCTGAGCAACACAACCTCTCCCTGAGCAACACAACCTCTCCCTGAGCAACACAACCTCTCACTGACCAACACAACCTCTCTCTGAGCAACACAACCTCTCTGACCAACACAACCTCTCCCTGACCAACACAACCTCTCCCTGAGCAACACAACCTCTCTGACCAACACAACCTCTCCCTGAGCAACACAACCTCTCTGACCAACACAACCTCTCTCTGAGCAACACAACCTCTGACCAACACAACCTCTCCCTGAGCAACACAACCTCTCTGACCAACACAACCTCTCTGACCAACACAACCTCTCCCTGAGCAACACAACCTCTCTGACCAACACAACCTCTCCCTGAGCAACACAACCTCTCTGACCAACACAACCTCTCCCTGAGCAACACAACCTCTCTCTGAGCAACACAACCTCTCCCTGAGCAACACAACCTCTCCCTGACCAACACAACCTCTCCCTGACCAACACAACCTCTCTCTGAGCAACACAACCTCTCCCTGACCAACACAACCTCTCTCTGAGCAACACAACCTCTCTGACCAACACAACCTCTCTCTCTGAGCAACACAACCTCTCCCTGACCAACACAACCTCTCCCTGACCAACACAACCTCTCTGACCAACACAACCTCTCTCTGAGCAACACAACCTCTCTCCCTGAGCAACACAACCTCTCACTGAGCAACACAACCTCTCTCTGAGCAACACAACCTCTCTCTGAGCAACACAACCTCTCACTGAGCAACACAACCTCTCTCTGAGCAACACAACCTCTCCCTGACCAACACAACCTCTCCCTGAGCAACACAACCTCTCTGAGCAACACAACCTCTCACTGACCAACACAACCTCTCACTGACCAACACAACCTCTCTCTGACCAACACAACCTCTCCCTGAGCAACACAACCTCTCTGAGCAACACAACCTCTCCCTGAGCAACACAACCTCTCTGACCAACACAACCTCTCCCTGAGCAACACAACCTCTCTGAGCAACACAACCTCTCCCTGAGCAACACAACCTCTCCCTGAGCAACACAACCTCTCGCTGAGCAACACAACCTCTCCCTGACCAACACAACCTCTCCTAGAGCCATATGAAATCCGCGTTCACGGAATCGCGGACGGAATCGCGGAATTGACCAATAAAAATGGAATCAACTGCAAAACGTGGAATATTGCAGAATTTGGCCTAATCTGGACTGAAATTCCGTTTTTGGGTGGAACGCTTGGTGCACACGCGACCGGGGAGGCGGACGCTAGAGCGGGTTACACACAACACAGGCAGTCTCCCAAGCGTCTCGCTGCTTCGGTGTTTACATCGTCAAGAAGCTAATAAATTCCCCAATAAGCCCTCAATTCAGAGCAGAGCAGTATCCTAATGACTTTTATGCCTCCGGCGATAAGGTGTTTTGCTAATTCTGTCAACGTTCCGTTATGTAACGTTAGGACATGATCGCTTCTTGCTAAATCTAGTGCACCCATCCATTTGTTTAATGCAAACGAGTCATTATACACTGCCCTTTATAATCGAAATAAACTTAAATAGCTATGA
Organism: Notolepis coatsorum; assembly: GCF_963971535.1. NCBI lineage: Eukaryota > Metazoa > Chordata > Actinopteri > Aulopiformes > Paralepididae > Notolepis > Notolepis coatsorum. The sequence continues at coordinate 41,059,309 of NC_140170.1, read as the reverse complement.
AACGTTTTACAGTACATAGGACTATAGATGGAAATGATAGCTTCTTGCTAGATCTGGTTGATTGATTGAAAACTTTATTAACAGATTGCAGAATGGGTACAATACAGTACAGCTCAATACACACAATTGTTAAGGGGATGCAGACCAGAGAGAGACTTTCGTCTTGTTTACATCAGGGTCCCCCATTTTCAATTCATTTGTTTAATGCAAACGATTGTCATTATACACTGTCCTTTATAAACGAAATAAACTAAACTAAAGGTGCCTAAATTATGCATTACTATATTTCATCACAATAAAATAGATATAGCTATAGCTACTGACATTGTGATAATGTCAGTAGTAGCTAGCTGTATCTATTGTTTACACTTGAAATGTGTATTTTTATTTTGTCACAATATTATTTGAAAAGTATTGTGTAAAATGTAACTGTATTTCTGAGTTGCAGCACTTAAAAACATTAAATGGACTGTTATATCATATTCAATTGTAGACATTTATTCATTCCCACTTATTAGACACTATTTCTGGTGGTAAAATGAGCATAAAAAGCAAAATACAGAATTCTGAAATATTAAAACGGAAAAAACGGAATTTGGGAAAAAATAAAATGGAATTTGGAAAATAATAAAACGGATTTCATATGGCTCTAACCTCTCCCTGAGCAACACAACCTCTCCCTGAGCAACACAACCTCTCCCTGAGCAACACAACCTCTCCCTGAGCAACACAACCTCTCTCTGAGCAACACAACCTCTCTCTGACCAACACAACCTCTCCCTGAGCAACACAACCTCTCCTGACCAACACAACCTCTCTCTGAGCAACACAACCTCTCCTGACCAACACAACCTCTCTCTGAGCAACACAACCTCTCTCTGAGCAACACAACCTCTCCTGACCAACACAACCTCTCTCTGAGCAACACAACCTCTCCTGACCAACACAACCTCTCCTGACCAACACAACCTCTCTCTGACCAACACAACCTCTCTCTGAGCAACACAACCTCTCCCTGACCAACACAACCTCTCTGAGCAACACAACCTCTCCCTGAGCAACACAACCTCTCCCTGAGGCTGACCAACACTGGACGGGTATACTGTGTGATGTGTTGAGCGTCCATACTGCTCAGCTAGAGAGAGAGAGAGAGAGAGAGAGAGAGAGAGAGAGAGACAGAGAGACAGAGAGAGAGAGAGACAGAGAGAGAGAGACAGAGAGAGAGAGAGAGAGAGAGAGAGAGAGAGAGAGATGCACACACAGAGATGAGAGACAGAGATTAAGATGAGAGATGAGAAAGAGAGCTACTGTAGAGATGAGAGGGAGGAGAAGTGTCTGCCAGGCAGCCAGAGGCACATTGTTCTCTCAGGAGTGAGAAGGCAGCAGATTTGAGCTTCCGCAGCCAAGTGCAAACGTCACAATCACACAACATCAAAGACAATACGAGTGAGTATGTGTGTGTGTGTGTGTGTGTGTGTGTGTGTGTGGGCAACCAGTACTATGACAGTATCATTCTACCTCCAGATTCCAATATCTGATGTCTCATCACAAAGATTTACGCATTTTCCACAGACAACTTGAATAAAAAGAGATATAAATAACATTAACAGCCGCTAATGTCTTTTTTTGTGGGAAGCACCTCTATGACGCGTGATTTTTTTCAGTAGCCGCAGTTTGCGAAGGCGCTCTCTGATTGGCTAGCCCGCGTACAGCGAAGACCCTCTCTGATTGGTTTAGCTCCGAAGGGTCTCTTCCGCCTTGTACATATATATTCTCTGCTTCGAAGTGGTTATGCTTTGGCCCTCTTTCGAAGTGGGTTCGAACCCTAAGGCTAACCCTAACCATAACTCTAAGCATAACCCACTTCGAAAGAGAGCCAAAGCATAACCACTTCGAAGCAGAGAATATATATATGTACAAGGCGAACATTTCTATCCCAGAGCCCTTCGGAGCTAAACCAATCAGAGAGGGTCTTCGCTGTACGCGGGCTAGCCAATCAGAGAGTGTCTTCGCAAACTGCGGCTACGAAAAAAAAATCACACCTCTATGACCGGCACTAACTCCCTCATTCATGCAGTCACTCACACTTAGCAACTCTGCCCCCTAGTGGCAGCCCAGAAGCCTTAGGTTGACATCAACACACATGGTACCCAGACCACGGTATGAACCCTCCTGGTAGGAAGACGTTACATTAGGTTGAAGTATATAGGCTAAGTATATACATGAAACTGAAATTCTGAGCCGCATTAGCTACGTTAGCGAAGTATTCGGAGGAGTGAGAGAGAGAGAAAGGGCTCAGCCTCTCGCTTGCTTGTTGCTTCAGAGTTACATTGTAACTTATCTGCGTGTTGCAACCACTTTGATTGCGTGCCAATTCTGTTTAAATACGGTAGCTACAGCTACATTATAGCTAAGTATTTAAGTTACTGACATTCTGAGTCGTGTTTATACTGTAGCTACATTAGCCCAAGTATTTTGGTTACTGACATTCTGAGTCGTGTTTACAGTATACTGTAGGTTAGCTAAGTATTTAAGTTACTGACATTCTGAGTCGTGTTTATACTGTAGCTACATTAACCAAGTATTTAAGTTACTGACATTCTGAGTCGTGTTTATACTGTAGCTACATTAACCAAGTATTTCAGTTACTGACATTCTGAGTCGTGTTTATAATGTAGCTACATTAGCTAAGTATTTCAATTACTGACATTCTGAGTCGTGTTTATAATGTAGCAACATTAGCTAAGTATTTCAGTTACTGACATTCTGAGTCGTGTTTATAATGTAGCTACATGGGCGGTCAGGTGGCGTAGCGGAGATTGCGTTCGTCACCAACCCCGGAGACGCTGGATCCAGCTCACAGCTCCGGGGTTGTCACCAGCTTGGCTGGCCGTTCACACTAATACAATTGGCTGTATTAGAGGGTGGGAGAAGCTGGCGGGGTGGGTCCGGGTCGTTGTAAACAGCGACTCCTACAGTTCGGTCGGGGCGCCTGCTCAGCGCGGATAGGATCTAAGGGCGGTAGTGTGATCCTTCCACACGTTACACGCTCTCAGTGAATGTCCGCGCTGCCAGGTGAAAAGAAGCGGTTGATTGGCTAGAGATGTGTGTCGGAGGAAGCATGTGATAGCCTCCACTCTCCCAGACCGACTGTGGGGGGTAAGTGCGCAGCGACCAGGAAGGGGATTGGGAATTGGCATAACGACTAACATTGGGATGGGAGAAAATCGGAGGAAAAAGGAGGGGGAAAAAGATCAATAAAAAAAATATAATAATAATGTAGCTACATTAGCTAAGTATTTCAGTTACTGACATTCTGAGTCGTGTTTATAATGTAGCTAGGTTAGCGAAGTATTTCAGTTACTGACATTCTGAGTCGTGTTTGTAATGTAGCTACATTAGCGAAGTATTTCAGTTACTGACATTCTGAGTCGTGTTTGTAATGTAGCTAGGTTAGCGAAGTATTTCAGTTACTGACATTCTGAGTCGTGTTTGTAATCTAGCTAGGTTAGCGAAGTATTTCAGTTACTGACATTCTGAGTCGTGTTTGTAATCTAGCTAGGTTAGCGAAGTATTTCAGTTACTGACATTCTGAGTCGTGTTTGTAATGTAGCTAGGTTAGCGAAGTATTTCAGTTACTGACATTCTGAGTTGTGTTTCGCTTCGTGATTTGGACGAAAGAGACTCATCAGAATCATTCAGGGAGTATTCGGTGAGATTTCACCTGGTACACTGAGACTATTCTAAAACCTAACCTCTCATATGTTCATCCAATGTGTCAATACACCCTTTAAAAAGTCAAGTCAAGTATATTCCTAGAGCCCAAAAATCACATTACATGTCTCCACATGAACCACAATGGAACAACAACACTCCCTTGACTTAACCCTCAATGGAGGAAAAAGGGAAAAAGTTTCAGAAGGGCAATTCAATGGGAGACCCTCCCAAAAAGGATTACCTGACATGCAGGAGGTTTTGCTATTGCTATGGCATTGCTATTCCTAGCACTATTTGGGCAACTTTACACAATTCCTGTGAGTCTATTGAAAACATCTGTAAGCTTTTATTTAAAAAAAAAAATCATTGTTTTATATTTCTAATCAAGTACTCAAAAGCCACATTTTTCTCACTTTGGATTTCAGGCTGTGTTGGCCTGGCTCCGCCCATAAGCACTTTGAGTAACAGTCATCCACACAGTCTGCGACTGGCAGAGAGAGAGAGATAGAGACTGAGGGGGATACTAATTAATTACGCTGTGGGGGGGGCATAATCCCACAGAACAATGCATTGGTAACTTGTTTCAAATGACAATATATACCCTTGTGATTATTATTGTACGGATCGGAATACGGGCGTGCGTGTGGGAGCATGTGCAAAGATATTACAGTGATATGCTGGTGCTCGACTGCGAGGGAGAGAGAGAGATAGAGAGGGAGAAAAGGAGAGAGAGAGAGGGACACACGGTGACGCGGAGCACTGTGTAAACGCTGCGTGTGTCTCTCTCTCTCTCCCCATCTCTCTCCCTCTTTCTCGCTCGTCCGCTCCCTGCTCGCAGTCAAAACCTGTTTGAGGAAGTGTCAGGTTACACTATGTGCTCTCTGCCTCGTTCTGTTTGAGGAAGTGAATATTTTCCACTCTCTCTGCTGTCGCTGTCAACCATAGAGGGGGCGTTAGTTATGCAAATCAGTACCCTATTCACGTCAACAATACCGTCAAATCAGAACAGCTTAGTTGAGTGAGGGAAGATCTCGTGAACTCGAGACTAGACTGATGAGTCAATATGGTAATTAGAGACACAGACCAATTGATACTAACCCCTATTACTAAAAAACCATGCTAAACACAGAAAAAAGCCATTTATAATGCATGTCCCCTTTAACATCAACCCAGACGCACAGATACTGAATATTCATCCTGGGCACTACAGTTATTAACAAAACAAGTAGGAGCATGTGACCAAGACTAACAACTCTGGAATAGGAATTACGAGGCGCAGGGAGCCACATTTTTTTTATAACCCGCTAGTTCAAGCCCGCGGCCCTGTGCCATGACAGCACAGTGACCTTTTGACCCACAATCGCTCTTCACTGACTCTGGTCCAGAATGTCAGGCCTCAGGACATTCACAGCAACGGATCCATTCTCCCCCACAGTGAATACAGCTGTTTGTTCATTTATGAAGACATAAAAAGACGATTGTGGCATTCAGCTGTTGGGGGAGTGTATTAACACTTACAGCTTATGGGGAAAAAGCAGGCCTTTGGTTATAAGGTTTGTTAATATTATACGCTTGTTTACGGAGTGGAGACAGATGGTTGTTTTGTGGCGCCAACTAGGAGGCGCTAGGTCAGAGAGGAGAGTCATTGCATTGCTTTACCGTGTATTCAGATTGTATCGTGTTGTTTACCTCTACTCTTGATATTTGTATTATCTATATTTTATTGTAATTTCTATTACCCTGTCTGTACTCCCCTCCACCCTGTGCGGTTATGACACCTGAATTACCCTAAGGGGATTAATAAAGGAACCATCTCATCTCATCATATCTTATGTTCCTGTTTCAAACCCCTCCCCCCTCCCATCAACACTGAAGCTATTCATTTTGGTTCCCACCCCTCACGTCCGCCAGTCAGTCAGGTGGTTGACAGGGAAGTGATTGTCTGACACACACACACACACACACACACACACACACACACACACACACACACACACACACACACACACACACACACACACACACACACACACACACACACACACACACACACACACACACACACACACACACACACACACACACACACACACACACACACACACACACACACACACACACACACACACACACACACACACACACACACACACACACACACACACCCTATCTCCTTAACAGTGTGGTGTTCTCTGGCCTTTGATCATTACATCATTTAATTACCTCATTACAGGCATGTGAGGCCCGACAGGTATTCAATGTCAAATAACTACAAACAACAGTTGTTTGTGTGGGAGGGTGATAAAGCATTTAGTTATGGAGGTGAAACTACACGGTCCAGGCATTTTGAGTAAAGTGTAAATATTGTACAAGCAAGGTTTTGTTTTTCCCAGAAAGAAACATCTCCAGGTTGTATGGAATCGTACATGGTTATTTTATCATAATAAAAAAGTGATTTATGATTTCCTGAGGACTCCGTACTGGAGGTCTGCTTTCACTCTACAGAGCCGTGCGTGGTACGGTACGCACATGGCCCCACAGCTGCAGATTCTGACATCACCATAAAAGGCTGTTGTCCCAACAAAATCCTCAACAAATAAATATATATATAGTTTTCAGGAACCCATTCAGGTGCACAATCTAAAAAATGTAATTTGAATTGTTGATCTCACAGTGGCTACAAAGATATTCTGAACAGAATAGAAGACACTTGCAACTGAATTGGGTTCAGAAAAACAGACATGTTCAGATGGACAAAAACAATGTGTGCAAAACGGTTTCGCGTTTCTGCGTGTGAGATTATGTGCAAAATAAATCGGCATCGTGTTGTGCCCCTTTAAAGGATAATTGAATCGTGTTGGTGGTGGTGTAGGTGTTGTTGTATTATACATTCTCTGTTGCATCACGCACTTTTATTTGGACCTTTTTAATTTATTTGCTTAGACCCCTGAATCTCCCCCTTGGTATTAACACTTTGAATGCCCATCACGAGAATTCTAATTTTTTAATTTTTTTTATTAGCGATCTGAATTCAACCGAGTCTACCGTTTGTAAACCTGCCCCGCCAGGCGCTCAGATGTGAAAAAAGCGCCCCCTATCGTCTCCCAGATGGTAATGCACCCTTTTGGATTGGACTCAATGAAAATGGATGAGAAAAAAAAACTCCGGAATCCACATTTTACTTCTCACGCATGGACCCTCAGCACAGCGTGTAATATGTGTTTTACAGTATACACGTTGGATCAATAAAAGAATAGATTTTTGGAATGGCGATCAGGAATTGGAATAATCCATTTGGATACCATCTGATCTCAGGTAAGGAATCTATTTTTACCAGTCTTAGGATAATCAAACCCGTTTTCACGGAGATATAAGCTTTTCCCCTATATGGCTGTTTGACTGTAAGAGCGATCAGGAACTGAGAGAATCGATTTTCAGCGCGCGGCATCAGCGTGCACACGTACACATATACTATCGATAATCTAGCGTTTATTTGAAAACGATTCATAAATAGGCAGAAAAATGACAACGTTCTAGAATATTACAGTACAGGGCGATTATCATGGAATCTTTATTTTTTTCCGTGAAAACGAGGGCTTTTCAAAATCCTATAAAACGGAAATGAACGATAAAAAAACAATCCGCTTCGACAATGTTGACTGGAAATGAGTCAGATAAGCGACGGGCAGATTAGACACATAGCCATAATTTAAAACATAGATTAGGCGATATTAATGCTAACATTGAAGTGGATGGTGGGCATTCAAGCACTAAATGTGCGCCCCCTGCTGGGCACTGAAAGTGTTAACATAATCTATTTAATCTCATCTCATCATAAACCTTTGCAATTGCATTTTTAGAAAAATCAGTCACAGAGCTCAAAGATGCTCCTAGCAACAGCCAATCAGGTGCACAGCACCGGTCATAAATCTTGACTTCAGCAGTAGGAGGGTGCGGTTGCCCTTTAAGAGACCCTGGCCTTCCAAAACATAGAATTCCCAATTAAATTCCATAATCCATAATCCACTATTGATTCTTAATCCTGCCTGGATTAGCAACATTCCATCAGTCAAGCCCCCCCACCCCCCCCCCCCACCCTATGACCCACCAAAGCGATTTAATCTAGCGATCAGAGACCATAGTTTCTGGGTCACAGAATTCATATAAAAAATCATTTATAAGGCTAAATATAGAGCCCCATGTCATGGCATACCAATTTCAGAAAAAGGGAAAACCTCTTTTATATAATTCACGTCATGCCTTCTCCCACTGGCTGACGTTCCGTCCCCACCAGTGAAATAACCCATTGACTGCTCTTCATATTTCGGCGGGATTTTGTCATTTCCTCTCTGTAACTCGGGAACGTTTAATTCACAACATATGGATTATATTTAGCCCCGACTCGAAGCACATCCACTCTCCCAAGAGCACACAGGCCCGTACAGTTACCAGCTACTTCAGCTTCACTTAAAGTCACAGTGATTATCTCACTCCACAAAGCAGGTGTTTCATTTCAGAATAGGGAATATTTCATAGCCTATAGAATGTTTTATTTCAGAATTTATACGTCTTCTGAGACACCCGTCGTACAATGTGCTGCTGCCGAGGTGTAGTGATTAGGGATGCACCGATCCGACTGTCACTTTTTCAGTCCCAATACCGATACCTGGGCTTTGGGTATTGGCCGATACAGAGTACCGATCCGATACCCATTGTTCAATTAATAAACTGTATGCCTCACTGTGTGGAAGATACTGGGATCATTCTTTTGTGCAAGGCAACATCAGGCTTGACTTAAAACATTACTTTCCTAACTTAGTGAAACAAAATGTAACAAATTAACACAGATATAAATGTACTCAGTTTTTTTTTTCTTGTTTTTTTTATCTACTTTTTTCTCCCATTTTCTATTTTTCTCCCATCCCAATTTCGTATCGTCCAATTCTACCCTCCCCTGTCTCGAACGCTGTTAGGCCATGCCTCCCACAAGCCGGCTGCAATGTGGACGACGCCTTACATCACGTGTCCCCTCCGGTACTCGAGGAAGCAGCAGTCGCATCTTTTCACCTGCACAGCGTGATCTCTCAGCGGCGAGGGTCTGCGTTTGGAGGGCACGCCGCCCCCGTCGCTTCCTGATTCTGCTGCACAGGCGCACCAACCGACCTGTAGGAGTCGCTGTCCACAACGTCCGATCCCCACCCATCAGCTTCCCACCCCCTAATACTGTCCACTGTCCATATATATATTTTTTTACCGATACCCGATCCAGCTATTTTAGTCATATCGGGGGCCGATATCCGATATCAATATTGGATCGGTGCAACCCTAGTAGTGATGTTGGATATAGCAGCCCTCTCTAGTAGGGGTGGGAATCACCAGAGGCTAGAGCCGTCCCTGAAGCCTGTTTTTAGGATTCGGACTTCGGCAGGGTTTTTCGAACCATCGTTTTTTTTTATTAATTAAATCATTATAGATCCTATGTGGGGGCGACATTGCATAGTCTACCCAGTGGTGGGTGTGGGGGCATCGTGTCCCAGAAGAAAATCGTTGTGATTTGAACATGTAAACGAAGCACTCAGAGAAGAAAATAAAGGGAAAAGACAACCCGTATCCGGGTCCGACAGCACTACAATTACATTTTCATATCATAATATCATAACGCAGAGACTAACTTTTTTTGCTGCCGGTAGAAGGAATTGGAAGAGCAGTCACGCTAACCCTTCCAGAAGCTTTGTGGTCCGTGCTTGAACTTCCCATGAATGTGTTTCCATAAATCCATTTAGTTAAATCCAGCACTGGGTGTATCTTCTGATTATTATCAATTTGCGATGACGACGACAACTATAGCGTTAGTTATTTCCTGGTTGACATAAATCCGGGTGTGATGTCACGCGCTCAGCCAATAGACAATTTGTTTTATTAGTGTGAAGGTATAGATTTTATCCAGTGCACATTTGGATAGTATTGTAATATTGTGATATCGCATTGGATATATATAGCTTTTTTTTTTTATACATTTCAACATTTGGTTGCTGCATTCATTTTAATTTCATTCATTGTGTTCATCATTGTCGTCATCCCGACTCCCTAACACACTGACTCTGCTTGGGCCGCTAAATTAATTGCCCTTTAGGCATGAAATTTGAAGACGCTGATTGACTTTTGTGACTTTTAAATTATTGTAAACAAACCTATATACTGTATATACTGTATTTTTATTTTAATTAATTAAAAAGCGGAGGTTCGAACCCATTAATTAAGATTTGAATGCCAACGTAACGAACGAAGGTCCGAACGTTCGGGATCAGCCCTACCAGAGGCCCCACGATATGATCACAATACTAGAGTCGCAATATTGTAATATCACGATATTGTGATTGTGATACTGTAGATTGCGATTTATGACCTTTGCCCAGATGGAAAACGTATACATTTGCAATAAAAAAATATATATATCATCTGTTTTATCTAATAAGATAATGTTTGGTCACCTCATACTAATACTTTTTATTGCAGTAAAATGGGATTATTAAGCAAAAAATAAGTATATATATATTGCAATATATTTTATTGATTTTTTTCCACCACCCCTACCTCTCTAGTGGTGAAAATGTGATTCCATTTCAAATGGTTTTTGTCCAGTGATCCCAAACCAATGGTCCAAGTCTATATTATAGAAGTATCGACTTGGAGCAGTACTCTCGGTCAGATACTTAAAGACCTAAACGTTGGTACTAACAATCTGTATCGAATGAAAAAAAAAAAAAAAAAAAAAAAACAACATCCAATAGGAGGGCGAGCGCACACATTCTGAATATCCAATCGGCTTCTTACCTCCAGCACAGGTCCCGCCCCCAGGATGGTCTGCTCCACCCCACTGGCGAATCCCTTCTGGCTGAGAGCCGTCAGGTGATGAATGAGGAAGTTGGTGCTCTGAGTTTTGCCGGAGCCGCTCTCGCCCGAGATAACGATGCACTGGTTCCGCCTCCGCTGCAGCATGGCGTGGTACGCCACGTCGGCCACCGCGTAGATGTGCGGCTCCAGCTTCCCCAGCGCGTGGTTATCGTACATCTTGACGTACTTGGGATTGTAGATGGGCAGGAACTGGAAGGGGTTAATGACGATGAGGATGCTCCCCACGTACGTGTAGATCTTCTCCTGGCAGAAGCGCGCGCGGAGGCTCTCCAGCATGGCGCGCTCCGTCAACTCGGCCAGGGCGCAGAGGTCGGACGGGTTCTGGCTGCCGGCGGGCTGCGGGAGGAAGCCGCGCTCCACCAGGCGCCGCCGCTCCTCCGTGACGCGCAGCCACATCTGCAGGCTGCCGCCGTAGTGGATGGAGCCGTCCAGGTTCTTGTCGCGCAGCAGGAAGCGGTAGTCCTCGCCGCTGCCGAGGCCGCCGCGGTTCTCCAGGGCGCTGCGCGGCCACAGCATCATGCGCTGCACGGGGCAGTCGCTGGGGTTGAGGATCCACTCCTCGCCGCCGAACTCCTTGACCTCCGCCAGCACGTAGCACTTGGTGCGCTCCAGGCGCAGCCGCTCGATGAGGCGCTCGATGGCCTCCGCCGCCGTGGTGCTCTTGCGGGCACCCACGGGGCAGTAGATGGTGCCCTCGGCCAGGGTGCCCGGGTAGACACGCAGGGTGAACTCCTGGTCCTCCAGACGCCGCCGCATGCTGCCGCTGGCGTGTGCCGCGTTGGTGGTGGCGGAGCTGCTGGCATAGCTGCAGCCGCCATCTTGTAGGCTCATGGCGGCGCAGCACGGCCCGTCAGCATGGTCCTCTCTGGGGCCTCCCGCAGACTGACTCAGGACATCCCACCTGGGGGGGGGGGGGGGGGGGGAGAGAGAGAGAGAGAGAGAGAGAGAGAGAGAGAGAGAGAGAGAGAGAGAGAGAGAGAGAGAGAGAGAGAGAGAGAGAGAGAGAGAGAGAGAGAGAGAGAGAGAGAGAGAGAGAGAGAGAGAGAGAGAGAGAGAGGAAGAGGTTAGCCATCACAGCAAAACCACATGCAAATTAGCCGCTGAAACTTTTAATTCAATCCTTCATAAGCCTAAAGCCTTCTCAACGCATGGTGTCATACAAGGGTCAGTGGAACAGGAGTGATCTCATCTGTGTCCCATGATGGCGCAGAACAGCCACTTCAATAGACCTGTTGTTTGTGAGGAAGAAGAACCCACTACTAGCGTGTTCTATTCAGTGAACACTTGTACTCCGCTGAACAAGAGATGGAGACAAAGGGAGAGGGAGACACACAAGAGACTGAGATAGAGACGCAGACACAGAGAGACACACAAGAGATGGAGACAGAAGAGATAGAGAGAGATGTAGACACACACTGCCCTCCTCACTATAGAGAAGTCATTTTGCCATCGAATAAAACGAAACATATTAGTCAGGGCAGAGACTCAGGGGGATTGATAATTTGGTACAAATCACAACTCCACCAGTCAATACAGATTCTAAAAACCGGGAACAATCATATTTGGTTAAAACTAAATAAAGAAGTAATCCCCTCTCAGAGAGACCTATTTATCTGTGGAATTTACGTACCACCCACTGGGTCTCCATATTACTCAGACGACATCTTCTCCAACCTTGAATCAGAAATATGTCTTTACCAAAGTCAAGGTCATGTGCTTGTTTGCGGTGACTTCAACGCCCGAACGGGAACCCACCCTGATTTCACCAGTACACATGGAGACAATTTCATATCTGACCACACCATATGCAACCATGTAAACCAGTCCCCTAGAAATAACCATGACACTTCCATAAACAAAAATGGAAAGGATTTATTACAGCTGTGTAGAGGACTGAGTCTCTACCTTGTCAATGGGCGTGTGAGAGGGGACTCACAAGGAAGGTACACTTACTGCTCACCCCTTGGCAGCAGCACAGTAGATTACATGATAACAGATCTGGATCCAGTATCCTTCAGTTCATTCACAGTCAAACCCCTGACCCCACTCTCCGACCACAGTCAGATCACTGCATACATGAAAAGAACTGAGTCGCTCAAAAATCCCCCTACACAGCCCAGTAAACTATACAACATCCCCAAATACTACAGATGGTCCCAGAACAGCATGCAGGACTACCAGAGAGCCATCGCCAGTGATGAGACACAATCACTGTTAGATACGTTCCTAGCCATGCCATACTCTAACAGTGTTGAAGGAGTAAACCTAGCTGTAGAACACATCAATTATATATTTGAAAGAACTGCAACAAAGTCCAAATTAAAACTATCAGGTAACAAACAGAGAAAAACTAAAAAGGACCAATGGTTTTACAAAGAATGTAAAGCTCTTAGAACACAGCTAAGAAAAATATCAAACCAGAAACACATAAACCCACAAAATGACACCCTACGCCTCCAATACTGTGAATCATTGAAACACTACAAAAAGACCATCAGAATTAAAAGGAACAATCACGTAAATAAACAATTGTGCAAAATAGAGGACTCTCTAAGCTCTAACTCCTTCTGGGACCACTGGAACTCATTGAATAAAGATAAGCCGGAAGAAATGGCTATCCAAGATGGGGATGTTTGGACAAACCACTTCACATCACTCTTTACAACTGTACCCCTAAATACAAAAACGGAAACCAGCCAGATATGTGAAAAATTACAAAAATGGGAAAATATCATAAAGGATAATCAAAACCCTTTAGACTTCCCAATCACAGAACAAGAGCTGAAATCAAAACTCCAGTGCCTTAAAGCTAGAAAGGCCTGTGGTACAGATGGCATATTAAATTAAATGATTAAACACAGCTCTGAAAAATTCCAATTGGCTATTTTAAAATTATTCAATTTGACACTAAATCTAGGCTATTTTCCTGATGTCTGGAATGAAGGACTCATAACCCCAATTTTCAAGAGTGGAGATAAACATGACCCAAAAAACTATAGGGGTATCTGTGTGACGAGTAATTTGGGCAAACTTCTATGTAGTATCATCAACACCAGACTCATAGAATTCCTTACAGAACACAGCGTTCTAAGTAAAAGCCAAATCGGATTCTTACCAAATTATCATACCTCTGACCATATATACACTCTTAAAACCCTAATTGACATTCACGTAAAACAGAACAAAAACAAAATATATTCCTGCTTTGTTGATTTTGAAAAAGCCTTTGACTCAATTTGGCACAAAGGTCTTTTCTTCAAAATTCTAGAAAGTGGTGTTGGAGGAAATACATATGACTTGATCAAATCCATGTACACAAAAAACAGATGTGCTGTTAGAATTGGAAATAAAAGAACAAATTTCTTCACCCAGGGTCGCGGAGTCCGCCAGGGGTGCAATTTAAGCCCAACATTGTTCAATATATATATAAATGAATTAGCAAAGTTATTAGAACTTTCTACTGCACCCGGTATGACTCTGCACGATACCAATGTAAAATTACTGATGTACGCAGATGATCTGGTTCTGCTGTCAGCCACTAAAGAGGGTCTACAACAGAACCTAGACATCCTCCACCAGTTCTGTCAGACATGGTCTCTGAACGTAAACATGAAGAAGACTAAAGTCATGATCTTTCAAAGGAGACACGAGTCTCAGAGTTCACATAATACATTTAAATTAGGCACACACATATTAGAAAACACAAAAAGCTACCCATATTTGGGATTGAAAATAAATCATAATGGAAACTTCAATATGGCTGTGAATGAATTGAAGGAGAAGGGAAGAAGGGCTTTTTATGCCATCAAAAGGAAAATTCCAATTGACATCCCAATTAGGACCTGGCTCAAAATTCTAAATTCCGTAATAAATCCAATAATATTATATGGCAGTGAAGTGTGGGGTCCATTAACTAACCAAGATTTCCCAAAATGGGAAAAACACCCATTAGAAGTACTGCATGCAGAATTGTGCAAAAACCTACTTAAGGTCCACAGACACACTGCCAATAATGCATGCAGGGCAGAACTCGGCCAATACCCCCTAATCATTCAAATTCAAAAGCGAGCCATAAAATTTTACACACACCTCCAATCAAGTGACCCCCACTCCTACCACTACAAAGCCCTTCAGAGCCAAGAGATGGACCCAGATAAGAGTCCCCTCTGCCAGCTAGTCAGAAATCTCTGCCCACAAATGCCTCAGGACAGATACCAAAAAATCTGGCCCAACCAAATAACCTCAAAACAAAAAGAAAACTATATAGAATATTGGAACAAATCAACCAAATCTCAAAGTAAATTAGAATTCTATTTGACCCTAAACAGAGAGTACACGGTGGCAGAATACCTGACCACTGTGAATGATATAAAATTAAGAAAGACATTGACACGGTACAGACTGAGTGGACATAGTCTAGCCATAGAAACAGGCCGTCACAGGCAGAACTGGCTGCCCAGAGAGGCCAGGCTGTGTTCACTTTGTCATCAGGGGGATGTTGAGACAGAACCTCACTTCCTACTATACTGTGAGAAATACAAGGATCTAAGAGAAGTTTTCTTTTATAAAATAAATAAAATTGATCCACAGTTTATCCATCTCCCTGATAATCAAAAACTATTATATATATGTGGGGAGAAAAGTCAGTGTACAGTATTAGCTGCAAAATATGTAGATGGTTGTCATACAATAAGAGAACAAGCCCTGTAAATACATGTATCTGGGTGGCTACATCTGTAAAATGACTACCCGATTGAATGATTATTTTGTAATTTAATATGTTTCTGTTGATTGTTTTACTTATTGCTAATATTATGGTATGTTTTATTGCTTAATAATATATATGTTATTGTTTGTATGTTGGACTTGCTTTGGCAATAAGTATGTTGATATTTCATGCCAATAAAGCCTATTTGAATTGAATTGAATTGAGAGACACAGAAAGATACACACAAGAGACAGAGAGATGGAGATACAGAGAGAGATGGTCACACAGAGAGATAGACAGACAGAGAGAGAGAGAGAGATACAGTAGTCACACAGAGAGATAGACAGACAGACAGAGAGAGAGATACAGTAGTCACACAGAGAGATAGTCACACAGACATAGAGCGTGTCACAGAGAGAGAGAGAGAGAGAGAGAGAGAGATACAGTAGTCACACAGAGAGATAGTAACACAGACATAGAGCGTGTCACAGAGAGAGAGAGAGAGAGAGATACAGTAGTGACACAGAAACAGAGAGAGAGTGACAGAGAGAGAGAGAGAGATAGTCACACACACTGAGAGAGTCAGAGAGAGAGAGAGTGACAGAGAGAGAGAGAGAGAGATAGTCACACACACTGAGAGAGTCAGAGAGAGAGAGAGTGACAGAGAGAGAGAGAGAGAGAGAGAGAGAGAGAGAGAGAGAGAGAGAGAGAGAGAGATAGTCACACACACTGAGAGAGTCAGAGAGAGAGAGAGTGACAGAGAGAGAGAGAGAGATAGTCACACACACTGAGAGAGTCAGAGAGAGAGAGAGTGACAGAGAGAGAGAGAGAGATAGTCACACACACTGAGAGTCAGAGAGAGAGAGAGTGACAGAGAGAGAGAGAGAGAGAGATAGTCACACACACTGAGAGAGTCAGAGAGAGAGAGAGTGACAGAGAGAGAGAGAGATAGTCACACACACTGAGAGAGTCAGAGAGAGAGAGAGTGACAGAGAGAGAGATAGTCACACACACTGAGAGAGTCAGAGAGAGAGAGTGACAGAGAGAGAGAGAGATAGTCACACACACTGAGAGAGTCAGAGAGAGAGAGAGTGACAGAGAGATAGTCACACACACTGAGAGAGTCAGAGAGAGAGAGAGTGACAGAGAGAGAGAGAGAGATAGTCACACACACTGAGAGAGTCAGAGAGAGAGAGAGTGACAGAGAGAGAGAGAGAGAGATAGTCACACACACTGAGAGAGTCAGAGAGAGAGAGAGTGACAGAGAGAGAGAGAGATATATAGTCACACACACTGAGAGAGTCAGAGAGAGAGAGCGTGACAGAGAGAGAGAGAGAGATAGTCACACACACTGAGAGTCAGAGAGAGAGAGAGTGACAGAGAGAGAGAGAGAGATAGTCACACACACTGAGAGAGTCAGAGAGAGAGAGAGTGACAGAGAGAGAGAGAGAGATAGTCACACACACTGAGAGAGTCAGAGAGAGAGAGAGTGACAGAGAGAGAGAGAGATAGTCACACACACTGAGAGAGTCAGAGAGAGAGAGAGTGACGGAGAGAGAGAGAGAGATAGTCACACACACTGAGAGAGTCAGAGAGAGAGAGAGTGACAGAGAGAGAGAGAGAGAGATAGTCACACACACAGAGAGTCAGAGAGAGAGAGAGTGACAGAGAGAGAGAGAGAGAGATAGTCACACACACTGAGAGAGTCAGAGAGAGAGAGAGTGACAGAGAGAGAGAGAGAGAGATAGTCACACACACTGAGAGAGTCAGAGAGAGATAGAGTGACAGAGAGAGAGAGAGAGAGAGAGATAGTCACACACACTGAGAGAGTCAGAGAGAGAGAGAGTGACAGACAGAGAGAGAGAGAGAGATAGTCACACACACTGAGAGTCAGAGAGAGAGAGAGTGACAGAGAGAGAGAGAGAGATAGTCACACACACTGAGAGAGTCAGAGAGAGAGAGAGTGACAGAGAGAGAGAGAGAGATAGTCACACACACTGAGAGAGTCAGAGAGAGAGAGGGTGACAGAGAGAGAGAGAGAGATATAGTCACACACACTGAGAGAGTCAGAGAGAGAGAGTGACAGAGAGAGAGAGAGAGAGATAGTCACACACACTGAGAGAGTCAGAGAGAGAGAGAGTGACAGAGAGAGAGAGAGAGATAGTCACACACACTGAGAGAGTCAGAGAGAGAGAGAGTGACAGAGAGAGAGAGAGATATAGTCACACACACTGAGAGAGTCAGAGAGAGAGAGAGAGTGACAGAGAGAGAGAGAGAGATAGTCACACACACTGAGAGAGTCAGAGAGAGAGAGAGTGACAGAGAGAGAGAGAGGAGTGCAGATATAGATAAACAGGCAAAACAACAACAAGGAACAGTCATGTATTTCAGAGCCATCGGCCCTAGTTTCTCTGAGCAACAGCCCGTGTGTGTGTGTGTGTGTGTGTGTGTGTGTGTGTGTGTGTGTGTGTATACACGCGTACCCGCTCATGTGATAATCCCAGCACCGTAGCAGTGCTGTGCCAACATTAACAGCTGCCACCCATCCACACAGTAGTGCTTCTAATGAGAACACAATGGTCTAATTCAGCACTTCTCTACCGATAGTCGACACAGTGCTCTAGTCCACACAGGCCTCCAATCACACACACACACACACACACACACACACACACACACACACACACACACACACACACACACACACACACACACACACACACACACACACACACACACACACACACACACACACACACACACACACACACACACACACACACACACACACACACACACACACACACACACACACACACACACACACACACACACACACACACACACACACACACACACACACACACACTTTTATCCACAGCGACTTACAAACTGTGTACAACAGATCAGCAGGAGGGATCCACCTCTAAGGGTAAGTGATATTGTTCGTCAAACAGTGTCGAACTTGAGTGCTACCCTCTGAGTGCATAATAGTATAGACATAGTAGCTTAGTGGCTAGTAGTAGATAATAGTATAGACATAGTAGCATAGTAGATAATAGCATTGACAGTAGAAGAAGTCTTAGAAGTCTTTTATTTGTAGCACACATTGCTACATTGTCATGCAGCAAACACACATGAGAGATGGGCAACACATACTGTAGGAACACACACACACACATACATGCATAGTACACATAGTAGCATAGTAGATAATAGTATAGACATAGTAGAAAAGAAGACAGTTTCTTACGCACACACACACACACGCGCACACACACACACACACACACACAAATAATACATTCCAGTGCCACAAAGCTTGTGATACAGAAGGACAAGTCTCCAGTTATCTGACAAGATAACAAAATAGAAGCTAATGGGTCTAAAGTTGTATGTGTGGATCAGGGATGTTGACTCTTAGTCATAATTAGGGATGCACCGATCCGACTTTTTCAGTCCCGATACAGATACCTGGGCTTTGGGTATCCGCCGATACCGAGTACCGATCCGATACCCATTGTTCAATTAATAAACTGTATGCCTCACTGTGTGGAAGAGACTGGGATCATTCTTTTGTGCAAGGCAATCAGGCATGACTTAAAACATTACTTTCCTAACTTAGTGAAACAAAATGTAACAAATTAACACATAGATATAAATGTACTGAATTGTTGTTTATTATTTAATTTATTATTATATTATTATAAAAAGATTATATATATATTTTATACCCGATCCAGCTATTTTAGTCATATCGGGGCCGATATCAATATCGGAGCATCCCTAATCATAATAGTTTGTTTGATCTTAGTCCACTAAGACTTTGTTCGTCAATTAGTAATTTTTAAATTTTCAAGTTTCACGTTCTTTCCCCATGCTGAATGAGTAATTTCCTGAAGAACTATAAGAGCATCTCTGGTAAGGACTAGATATAAAGACGTTAATAAACATGATTTGGGAAATAATAATTAATTTAATTTAATAATAATCATTCATACTCACTGTATAGGCTTAGGCTACTTATGGCTTAATAATCTGTGGTGTATGCAATGCAGACAGCGCAAACAGGACTAAACACGTTGCTCCCCCAAACTTCTGTTTCAATAAAGGTCAAGGTGAATATCACAACAGTCAAGGATCGACTCCTCTTTCTTGACCCTACTATCTCTGCTGTGCTACTTCTTGGAATAATCTCATCTGTTCTACTAGCCACATTTCATCACTTCTTCCCATTCTCTCACTCTCTCTCGACCACCAACCCTATTCCCCTTTTACTGTTCTACACAGACAGACACAGAGAGACACAGACAGAGATAGAGAGACAGACAGAGAGAGAGACAGACAGACAGACAGAGAGAGAGAGAGAGAGGTTGGCAGAGCAGACAAACACAAAAAGCAGCCAGCTTGGCGTCTTTTGTGAGAGAAACCTTGGCAAGAGCATAAATGATGAATGTCAAATGACGCCTTCTTTTCTGTCAAGAAACAGTCCTGCCAGAGGGCATAACATAAACACCTGACCTGCATTTAGCTAATTAGCTCAAACTCACTGAACTATTTAACAAATCATATAAAAGCATGTTTATAGAAGCAAGTAAGCTGTGGTTTTAAAGATACAACAGTGGCCAGACAGCCGTATTTCATCTGGTGAGCCACTCCACTGTCTAGACAGCCAACAGACAACAAATGTCTGCAGAGATGACCATGACCGAGAGAGAGAGAGAGAGAGAGAGAGAGAGAGAGAGAGAGAGAGAGAGAGAGAGAGAGAGAGAGAGAAAGAGAGAGAGAAAGAGAGAGAGAAAGAGAGAGAGAGAAAGAGAGAGAGAAAGAGAGAGAGAAAGAGAGAAAGAGAGAAAGAGAAAGAGAAAGAGAAAGAGAAAGAGAAAGAGAAAGAGAAAGAGAAAGAGAAAGAGAAAGAGAAAGAGAAAGAGAAAGAGAAAGAGAAAGAGAAAGAGAAGGAGAAGGAGAAGGAGAAGGAGAAGGAGAAGGAGAAGGAGAAGGAGAAGGAGAAGGAGAAGGAGAAGGAGAAGGAGAAGGAGAAGGAGAAGGAGAAGGAGAAGGAGAAGGAGAAAGAGAAAGAGAGAACAGAGCAACAGAAGGGCAAAGACAATGGCAAGCAGGTGAATAGAATAATGGACAAACAGCATAATACAAATAGAAGATAGATACTAAATAGAACTAGAAGGGCACTCCGATAGATGCCTAGGAGCGGGTACTAGAGCCTACTCATCTGGTGGGGACATACATTGAGCCTCTGTAATTTTTTAATCCTATGTTGGTGTGATTTGATCTGTGGATTAAAATAAAGCATTTAAAGTAGGTGTGTGTGTGGTGTGTGTCGGCCTAATGAGGACGAAGGCCAAACAGCTAGTAGGCAAGATTTAGTTGTTCAGGGCTAGAAGGCATCCACATTTTGTAACTTTGAAAATCGATGACCACACAAATACATAAAAAAAAATCATACATCACGTTCACTATATAGGCTACACTACTAGATTACCAGACTGCCCAATTCTCCCACCCCTGTCTTGATCGTTGCTCGCATATGCCCCCCACTGGACGGTTGTAGGGAGGATAGAAGCCTTGCATCACATGTCCCCTCCGATACACGTGGAGGCAGCCTGTCACATCTTTTCACCTGCCAGCGCGGACTCTCATTTGGCGAGGAGTAACGTGTGGGAGGCTCACACTGCCCCCTCCATTTTCCTGTCTCTGCTGTGCAGGCGCCCCAACCGACCTGTAGGAGTCGCTGTTCACAACGACCAGACTACCACCCTTCGACTTCCACCCGCTAACTCTGCCAATTGAGTTAGTATGACGGCCGGCCCAAGCCGGAGGCAACGCTGACAGCCGGATTCGAACCCGGTGTCTCTTGCGTTGGTGACGAGCGCAATGTCCGCTGTGCCACCCAGCCGCCGTTGGTATGGGTTTTCCTATCCTGACACCATATACTGTAGGTACTGTATGGGGTTAGGTGCCATTGCTCAACGGCACATCAGCAGTATTGGGTGTGCCGACAGTACCAGGGACTGAACCAACAACAAGGTAAATCAAATTTTACGTGTCTTGTCACCATCCTGTCCATTGTAGACAGTCAGTCACAGTAGATAGAACCTTATCAAGAGCTGAGCTGTCAGTCATATTCCAGAGTCATTACATTGTGAAGGGTTGAGTTATGGCTGTTCTATTTGGGTTTGCACTGAGGGACAAAGCCAGTCACGAGCTGAGATAGAATGTATTGGTTCCTCAATGATGATGTATGTGATGGGGACACACTGTACTACTGTGTAGTACTAGTATGTGTGTGTAAATTTTTTCATTCCCATTTTAGGTTAAGGTGGGACATGAGGTTAAGGTAAGGGCAGTGATGGGCAAGCTACTTGGAAAATGTAGTAAGCTACACTACAAGTTACTCTCGATTAAATATAGCTCAACTACAATGGAAGCTATCCCCAGATAAATGTAGCAAGCTACACTACAAGAACATGGCAAAAATAGCTAACTACATCGGCACTACTTTTATTTTTATTTTTTATGATCAAGTTTCCACCAAACAAATAGGCAGGCAAAAAAAAGGTTCAGTTTGATTGTTTATTAGAAAACTGAAACAAGCCCTCGGTCTGGCTTTTTGTGTCATCCTACAAAATGTTAATAAAGTATGAGGAAAGAACTGTGGAAACGTAATAAATAAAAGGCAGTGAAACAATAATCAAATAAACACCAAAATATATACTCTCTATTGGAATGGAGACTTTTCAGCACAGGATAAACTGCCCACTTTATCAACCAAAAACACACTTCTTCAATATCTGAATTTTAACTAATAATAACTGTCTTACTGCATTTTATTATTATGCTACCATGTCTATACTACCACCAACTATGCTAATATGTCTATACTACTACAGTATGTACTCAGAGTATAACACTCAAGCTCGACACTGCTAGACAAACAATACTACTTATCCTTGGCTGCTAGATATGTACCACTCCTGCTGACTTGTACACAATTTGTAAGTTGCTTTGAATGAAAGCGTCAGCTAAATGACCAAATGTATTTAAATATGTAACTCACAAAACATTCCATGGCCCCAAAATCATGTGATGATCCCCCCCTGGGGGTCCTGACCGACCCACAGGTTGAGAACCACTGCTCGAGTCTAGGTGATCTTTTCCCTCTTAGTGTATTTATGTTAGTTTGTTTTTTCTTTTCTCCACCCCCATAATATTGTTCATTTTCTGCCTACAGTGAAACATGATAGCAGCTATCTGTTAGTTAAAGCTGTTGACAAAAAGTGCACTGACTTGTGTGCTGTTTGGGAACAGTTGACAATGTTTATGTAAAGCTTTTCATCAGCTCACCTGAATATGTGCTCTCAAGTTAGTGCTGGACGTGTGGGAAGTTGAGAGCAGCTTCGTTTTTGGCTGACACAATAAACACCTAAACACATATGTTTTAGGCGTTTTCTCAGTCAAACTCATACATTTTTCCAGATAGGGCCATGGAGAGGCATTGTTGTTATTCAAGTTTCAAGTTTCAAGTTTCTTTAATAGTTGTCATACAGAAGTACAGAATACTTTTATACAAAATGCTTCTTACTGTTACGCTCCAGAGACTGTGCAAGACAAGATAAGTATGAAATAAAATAACATAGTATAGCATGTAAATTAGAAGTAAAAAAAAAATGAGGTCACAGTGTTCAGTAGACATATGTACAATGTTCGATGCAGAATAGACGTAACTGAGTTACCATATAATATACAATACTGTGCAGTGTACTAATATACAATACTATATAGTGCAAGGCAGAAATGGGATGAGGTGCAATTTAGGTACAATTTAGGTACAATATTGACATCATCTTCATCAATGCCATCAGCCCTGGAAACATCGAATCCCTCTGCCATTTCGCGCGGACTGGTTCATTCATTCATTCAGTGGTCTGTGTTTTCATTTTCACTTCCTGATTTGCGGAGCTGGAGTGGCATGTCCCGCCCTATCCTGCCTCTGATTGGCCTACCCGTAATGTTTTGGCCTAACCTTACCCAATCGTGAGTCGTCATACTCGTATCTAAACCAACCAACCAATCATAGTGGGTTTTCGCCGGGGAGTTTTTTTCTTCTCACAAATCTTTATTTAGTCCGTTTCTCCGGATAGTAGCGTGTAGCGTTTTGCTCACGCTACGTCACTACTTGATTCTAAAAATAGCTGCACTACAGAGAACGCTACTTGGTTCAAAAGTAGCGACGCTACCATCACGCTACTGAGAAATGTAGTTAAGCTATGTAGCGTCGCTACTTGTAGCTAGCTACTGCCCATCACTGGGTAAGGGTTAGGTTTACAAATACCTTTTAAAAAGGTGAACAGAAGTTATATCTCTGTTGTAATAGGTAGCCAGACAGTGTGATTTAGTTATATCTCTGTGTGATTTAGTTATATCTCTGTTATAGGTAGCCAGACAGTGTGATTTAGTTATATCTCTGTTATAGGTAGCCAGCCAGTGTGATTTAGTTATATCTCTGTTATAGGTAGCCAGACAGTGTGATTTAGTTATATCTCTGTTATAGGTAGCCAGCCAGTGTGATTTAGTTATATCTCTGTTATAGGTAGCCAGCCAGTGTGATTTAGTTATATCTCTGTTATAGGTAGCCAGACAGTGTGATTTAGTTATATCTCTGTTATAGGTAGCCAGCCAGTGTGATTTAGTTATATCTCTGTTATAGGTAGCCAGACAGTGTGATTTAGTTATATCTCTGTTATAGGTAGCCAGCCAGTGTGATTTAGTTATATCTCTGTTGTAATAGGTAGCCAGACAGTGTGATTTAGTTATATGTAATAGGTAGCCAGAAAGTGTGGTTTAGTTATTATCTCTGTTATAGTATAGGTAGCCAGAAAGTGTGATTTAGTTATATCTCTGTTATAGGTAGCCAGCCAGACAGTGTGATTTAGTTATATCTCTGTTACAGGTAGTCAGACAGTGTGATTTAGTTATATCTCTGTTATAGTATAGGTAGCCAGAAAGTGTGATTTAGTTATATCTCTGTTATAGGTAGCCAGAAAGTGTGATTTAGTTATATCTCTGTTATAGGTAGCCAGAAAGTGTGATTTAGTTATATGCATCTGTTATAGGTAGCCAGAAAGTGTGGCAGAGAAGATGATCCATAGATGTTCTAAAAGCATGCTGAGCCTCTGTACTCTATACTGTGTGTACACTAGTGTTGTCACGATACTGGAATTTCGAACTTCGATACGATACCTTGAAAAGTATCGATATTCGATACCATTTTCGATACCACAGGGAAAAAGGTTCAATCTTAAAATGTAAAATACATTTAGCTTTTGTTGCTGGTTGATTCTCCTCAGCTTCTCTCTGGTACTATAAGAGAAGATAAATATAACACTTTTAAAACCCTTTGTTTATCTTTAGATCACACATTTAAAAATAACTGTTCATCTCACTTCAATCATTTTATTGCAGAACATGGTATTTTCTCAAGCAGACAGATGTAAACACTGTAATCTGTGTTGCATGTACCTGACGAACTGAACTGTTTGTATTACAGTCATATTCGGACTTAACTGAATGCACATGTGTGTGTGTGTGTGGACTACTGTACTATTACAGTTATTGAAATGAACAATGCAACTTCCTTATACACATTTTTTATTTATTTTTTTATGAATAATTAAATATCGATATTTCGGGAAATGAGTATTGAAACCGTTTTAAATATTCAGAATCGATATGTATCGATTTTTCTGACAACACTAGTGCACACACACACACACACACACACACACACACACACACACACACACACACACACACACACACACACACACACACACACACACACACACACACACACACACACACACACACACACACACACACACACACACACACACACACACACACACACACACACACACACACACACACACACACACACACACACACACACACACACACACACACACACAGAGGAGCTGCCCAGTGCAACCAGTCTTGTACCATTGGCCACTGGAAGATTGGGGGTTAAGTGCCTTGCTCAATAGCTGAAGGTGGATGGAGCCTCTCATTCACATCCTATCCTGGAGATTTTCCCAATCAAGTCTGGGCATTCAAACCTGGTGACCTCCTGCTCACAAGGCTGTAGCGCCACACCGAACACCCAACCAAGAAAATCAACAAGGACAATCGACATGAAATGACCCCCAGTTCCAGTGTAGGCCAGGGAGAGCAGATCTCTTCCACAGGTTTGAGGGCCCCTTGTTGGGGCCAACGGAGAGGCCTGGGAGGGGGTCTGGTGCTGATAAAACAGCCACACAGAGAGTTGACCCTTCTAGGTCATGATGGGCTTGATGGATGGAGCTGGGGAGGGTCAAAGGTCAAAGGGAGGAGCTGAGGGGGACATACCTGCTCAGGCCCCGACAAGGCCTCTCTCATAATTGCTGCTATCAGATGACAAATGTACATGTTCATAAAGTCAACTTGAGAAAATGTTTAAATGTAGAGTTGCTGGTCTGGTGTAATTGAGGGGGAGAGAAAGGGGGGGGTTCTTAACTTTACTTTATTTATTTTAAGATCAATAATCACATTGGTATTTAAGGTTGATGCAATATCAGTGTGTTCCCCCCATTTATACGACCGTACGTTTTTTTTTAACAAAAGCAGGTTCAAAACAAGTGAGGCTTTTCAGACATGATGCCCATCTTCAGATAATCAACTACTTTCAAAGGAGTTCAAGTCCCGTCACACAACTGAGGTTTTCTTTTACGGATCTGGCAAATTACAGTATCACACTAGGAACAGCTGAGATCGTTTTGAGATACTTTGGACAACTGCAAGGGGGTGAGGTAATTTAGGCAGGAACTGGCCGGCTATTAGATGCAAAGCCCCAAGGCTAAGGACCCTGAACACCAGCCAGACAGAGTTGACCTTGTTGTGGGCATTCCTATTGGTCACAGGCTCAGCCAATGACAGGTGCTGGAGATGGAGCACCTTTTGAAGGATTACCAGAGGAGAGGAGAGGAGAGGAGAGGAGAGGAGAGGAGTCATTGTTTTGACTTGTTACATCATGCTTGTAAAACAGCTGCTGTCAGAGTGATGAGATAAGGCTGGAAGCTAGAAGCTCTCTGGTGAGTACATGAGCCTTACCGAGGTGGCTAGAAGCTCTCTGGTGAGTACATGAGCCTTACCGAGGTGGCTAGAAGCTCTCTGGTGAATACATGAGCCTTACCGAGGTGGCTAGAAGCTCTCTGGTGAGTACATGAGCCTTACCGAGGTGGCTAGAAGCTCTCTGGTGAGTACATGAGCCTTACCGAGGTGGCTAGAAGCTCTCTGGTGAGTACATGAGCCTTACCGAGGTGGCTAGAAGCTCTCTGGTGAGTACATGAGCCTTACCGAGGTGGCTAGAAGCTCTCTGGTGAGTACATGAGCCTTACCGAGGTGGCTAGAAGCTCTCTGGTGAGTACATGAGCCTTACCGAGGTGGCTAGAAGCTCTCTGGTGAGTACATGAGCCTTACCGAGGTGGCTAGAAGCTCTCTGGTGAGTACATGAGCCTTACCGAGGTGGCTAGAAGCTCTCTGGTGAGTACATGAGCCTTACCGAGGTGGCTAGAAGCTCTCTGGTGAATACATGAGCCTTACCGAGGTGGCTAGTTTCCCCTACCATTGCCTTGGTGGGGCGGCCCGCCCCGCCAACGGGACGCCCCGCCCCTCCAGAAAAAATTTGAATAAAAGACCGACTAGCATCGCGTGTAACAAGTCTCAGGGCTAGATCCACAAAGAATGGATTGCACGGTGCTAATTGCACCCTTACTTACAATTCATTATGAATTGAAAATGGGGGACCCTGATGTAAACAAGATGAAAGTCTTTCTCTGGTCTGCATCCCCTTAACAATTGTGTGTATTGAGCCGTACTGTATTGTACCCATTCTGCAATCTGTTAATAACATTTTCATTCAATCAATCACCTTGTTAATATTTATTTACCTAATTTATGTGCAATCGTTTCATTTCAGCTCGGTGTAGAGAAATGCACCGATACTAACAACCGCCTTACTGCGCGCGTCTATGTCACTGTTGACATCACGTATCCGTGACACGCGCGCCCCGCGAAAACACTAGTAATTTTGGGGGCCTACCACCCCCCCTGAAAGAAATCCTAGGGGAAACACTGGAAGCGCTCTGGTGAATACATGAGCCTTACCAAAGTGGCAAGAACACAGAGAGAGAAGAGTGAGGGAGTATAGTTAAAGGAAGTAAGGATGCACAATATATCAATGACCATAATGGTATCGGACAATATCTGTCTATTTTTTTCCATTTATCAGCATTTGTGCGATGAACAGAACTGGGCAGATGTGAAGAACAAGATGTGTGTTTCTCTGTCTAGCCGCCCAGGTTTTTGTGCGTATATTTTTTTTGGGTAGGTCTCATACGTGCACAACAGCATTGAAATAGATAGCGGAAACGGAAATAAAGACGTTTTATCATTATTCAATATGTACAAAATTGGATTACCATAGGAACCTATTTTTATACAGATATAACATCAAATCGATATGGGTAGATATCGGTTATATAATATCAGCCATAACAGGAACTGTATTGTCTGCTTCGGACAAAATGTTCATATTACCGGTGCGTTCCTATTTAGAAGCCATCATAACCGTCACACACCACAGTCCCACATACCAAGTCCCTACAAGGGACGGACAAAAAGGCTTTGTTTGAGGAATTGGCAACTGCCTCCTGTTAGCATTAGCAATGCTGACGCAACTCAATGGAATATGAAACAATTTCTCTCAACAAGCGCATTTCATTTACTTTATAATTTCTTGCGATAGTAATATAATTGAGACTTTTGTGATTTGGGGAGAGATGGTTTCATAACCTGTTGTTGTTGAGCTGCACTAGCATTGATAGCATGTTAACAGGAGGCCGTTGGAAAAACCTTTGGATTTTCATTGATTTGCATCAGCATGTACTAAGTGATCTATACTAGGACAATGACAGGCTGATAAAGCTAAGAGTTTCCATCTGAAAGCATGTCAAGAGAGAGAGGGGGGGGTAGGAAATAGAGTGGGAGAGAGATAGGGGGGGATAGTGGATAGAGAGAAGGGGATACCAGAGAGGGAGTGAGAGTGAGAGAGAAAAGTAAAGAAAGACAGGTCTTACCCCATTTAGACCTAAAACGCCTGCTAATAATGCATTATGTAGCCTGCAGACAGTGCATATACACACAAATATGTTTCCCGGTTTCAATGGGTTAATGAAAGCGTGCCAGTTGTCTGACATGTGGACAGGTTCAGTGTTGGGTCAACGTTGTCCACAGCTGTCACTCAGGTAGAAGAGGAACAGTGTGTGTGTGTGTGTGTGTCTGTGTCTGTGTCTGTGTCTGTGTCTGTGTGTGTGTGTGTGTGTGTGTGTGTGTGTGTGTGTGTGTGTGTGTGTGTGTGCATTAGAAAGGAATGATAGAGAGAGAGAATGAAGAGAGACTACACAGAGAGAGACTGTTACTAACTTAAACTAACACATCTAGCCAGGGCCCAGGGAGGAGAAGCCATGATGTCCAATATCCCACCTCTCTAGAACCACATGCTGCCTCTCCAGAGCCTCCTCTCTCTCCCCCGTGTCTCCTTCTCTCCAGAGCCTCCTCTCTCTCTCCTGTGTCTCCTTCTCTCCAGAGCCTCCTCTCTCTCTCCTGTGTCTCCTTCTCTCCAGAGTCCAGAGCCTCCTCTCTCTCTCCTGTGTCTCCTTCTCTCCAGAGCCTCCTCTCTCTCTCTCCTGTGTCTCCTTCTCTCCAGAGCCTCCTCTCTCTCTCCTGTGTCTCCTTCTCTCCAGAGCCTCCTCTCTCTCTCCTGTGTCTCCTTCTCTCCAGAGCCGTCTCTCTCCCGTGTCTCAGTCTCAGCCCCTACCATCTCGATGAAGCAGAAATACTAAATGGGAAGTATATTGCCCAGTCACAAAAACCCCAAGATCTCAAACCACCTGTAAATAAACAGTACTGTATATTTGTATATCTTGTATGTCATAAATGTCTTGATGAATTGAAAATGGGGGAGCCTGATGTAAACAAGACAAACGTCTTTCTTCTGGTCTGCATCCCCTTAACAATTGTTTGTATTGAGCCGTACTGTATTGTACCCATTCTGCAATCTGTTAATTAAAGTTTTCAATCAAACCAAAGACAAGTAGGCTACAAGTCAGCCTGCATGTCGCAGTCTTCAACCAGCAATCAGTAAACCCTACAGTTTGTGTTCTCACCAGTATTAAGAGCAATAAACACCACACCACACAATCTATCCCTCAACACACACACACACACACACACACACACACACACACACACACACACACACACACACACACACACACACACACACACACACACACACACACACACACACACACACACACACACACACACACACACACACACACACACACACACACACACACACACACACACACACACACACACACACACACACACACACACACACACACACACACACACACACAATGATTCAAGTCCCATTATTTAGACAGTGATTAGATTTTTTGTGTGTGATATATTCACAACTCAGTCTTGATAACGGTTATACAGTAATAATGCTATTGTAAATCCCTGGTTATTTTGTTGAAGCAGAAACAGATTTAGGCTACTACTGAAGGTTTTATGGCATTTTAACACTAGAACTGGGCTACTACTGAAGGTTTTATGGCATTTTAACACTAGTGTGTTACATTCCAAATACCCGTCACAACATAGCCCACTTTCCCCCTCGCCATCATACTGTACCACAAACGGCTGAATGAGAAGCAAAGCAAAGTGCAGCCTCTGTGGCCTCCCTCCCCTTTCAGAAAGCTCTCACCGTGCCCGAGTCAACTCATTATCAACTCAATCAATTCAGGAGGTGCATCTTCTTTCAAATGAAAATATTGCTATGAAAAGGTTGCCCTATCCATCCTTTTAAATACTTAAAAACTGTTCTAGCATTAGCAAGTGGAGAGCAGCATTTTGAATGGACTGAACTGAAAGTGAAATTAACGCAACCCCTGCCACAGATATCAAAAAGACTATCTTCAACAGTGACTCACAACTGATTGACAAGGCTGACTGATGTTTGACCACACTCACCCTTTGACCTGTGCCGTGACCACGGGCATGACGGGTGAAGAGAGAGACACAGAGAGAGAGTGAGACGAGAGAAACAAAAGGCTTGTTGAAAAAGTTTCCCCAACCAGATGAAATTCCTCAACAGCCCAAAAGAGTCTCGTCCCGGGGAATTAGAATGTCCAAAAGTGCAGAGGAGGAGAGTCACTTTCCAAATACGAGCAATCAGATAATTGGCAGAGTGGGAACGCGTTGCGAATAACATGGTCCGAGAGTGAGCCACATCAAATCGCAAAAAAACGGATTTGAGGCGCTGAAGAGGTTTTGTATGTTGGGGAAATTGTCTCTAGAGGAATTCCGGAGAACATCCAAGTGGGATAAGGAAGGAGTGTGTGTGTGTATATATGCAAGGGAGAATTCCCAAATCCAGCTGGCTAGCACAGCTCACGCGCACACACACACACACACACACACACACACACACACACACACATTTACACAGACATCTGCCAGAAATTCTGTGCGTGAGGAATGCAGAGTCATTCAGTGCAGCAGTGTCAGGGGTGTGCACGTGTGCGTGCGCAACTGACAAATGTGGTTTGCGAGAGTGTCAGCATTTCATCTGTGCTGCTGCCTCTGCACTCTCTCAGATCCCCCAAAACACAGCCACCCTCAGTTATTGGGACGTATATATATCCACTGTTCACTGCAATTACCGTGTCGTCAACATACAACAATATCCTTAATTATGAGTCAATACACATCAAGTATAGAAGGGAAATCTCCACCAAATTAACAATCTTCCCCTTCAAAAAAATTCTTAAGTCGCTTGCTTGGGGGGTGTCTTGGTGGCTCCGCAAGCTAAGGCGCATGCCCGGCATGTACTCACAACGTTGTGAGTTCGAATCCGGCTCATGACCTTTGGCTCATGTCGTCAACCTCTTTCCCCGTCTCTCCTGTGAAGAAGAGTCTTCAACGAATCAAAAGCAAAAGATTTCCAGCATCCAGCAGTCGACTTCTCAAATCATCTTGGGGGGGGGGGGGGGCCAGACGCACAGCTTTTTCTTTTCTCCCTCGTCTCCTCCTTCAATGCAACTCTCCCTTTTGTTTTTCTACAGTATCTCTCTCTCTCTCTTGGCTCAGCTAGTCCCTCCAACATCCAGGCAGTGACAGAGGAGAGAGGGTTCTGGCAGCCCGGCTGAGGACAAAGGGGGAGGAGAGAGGAGAAGAGAGAAGAGGAGGAGGAGGAGGAGGAGGAGAGGGAGGTTTGTTCCTGAAAAGTGACCACAGAGAGAGAGAGAGAGAGAGAGAGAGAGAGAGAGAGAGAGAGAGAGAGAGAGAGAGAAGCTGGAGAGAAGAGCGGGAGCAGGCCATAGCTTCTGCTGTGTGTGTATGTTCTAGGGCTGACCCCTATTAGTCGATTAGTCGACTAATCGGTCGAAAGGAGCCGTAGTCGCCTGCCAACCTCTTAGTCGAATACAAAAAAATATATATATATTTATAATTATTATTATATATTTTTTTTATCATTCTTTCCAAAAGAAAAGAGGCCTAGAAGCGTGGCTAACGCTAATGGCACGCATAACAGAGGCTAACTGCCTACGAAAACAGGCACAGAGGCACTGAAAGAGGATTTCACCCGTCTAATGAACACACTAGACTAGACAAATATCAAGATGTATCCATCAGTGGACCAATTGCATGCTTTTGCAGAGGACAAGAAGCCTTCATTCGACTCCTTCAGACATTAAGCACCCCCCACAGCCCAAATGGAATGATAAAAAAAATGTAAAAAAAAAAAATGGTTTTTAATATTATATATATATATATATTTTTTTTTACCAATCATAGTCGACCATCCAAATCCTTAGTCGGGGACAGCCCTAGTGTGTATGTTCATCTGCACGTCTCCGCACTGTGTGACAGTGTGGTGTGTGTGTGTTCTTTGTTTGCATCTTAATATGATTATGGTCTGTTCAAGTACAGGCGCACCCCACAACTAACCCCTGTGTGTGTGTGTGTGCGTGTGCGTGTGTGTGTGCGCGTGTGTGTGGTGCAGAGCCACCTCCCCTCCTCTGCGCCTGCCACACTCCCCGGGTGAGATGACATCATCGGCTGGCACGGGACACTCTAAGGTCCCATCACACACACACACACACACACACAAGGGCGTGTCAGTAGAAGACCACTGTGGGGCATTGTATTGATTTCAGATCCCTCCTCACTAGAATCAAGACATCAACTTACACAAGAGCCCCCCCCCCCATCTCCCCATCTCTCTCTCTTTGACGTTTTATCTCTTTGAATCTGTCTCCGTCTGTATCTCTGCCGTCATCATGACAGTAATTAAAAAAACATGAACATGTGATAATTTCCCAGCCATAACGTCAAGATGTTCACGTAGCAGCACTGTGGTTTGTGTCGTGTGGGTTAGTTTGATTGGCAGTTTGGCTAAGCCAATGCCTTCCTTGGAGTGAGGGTGAAATAAACATTGCAAAGCAATGATTAAAAGCGCTAAGCAAGATACACCGATATTGACAGCACCTTCTGAAGGGGGTACATTTAAACCACTACTATTTCACTAATACCCACAATT
This sequence comes from Notolepis coatsorum, assembly GCF_963971535.1. Lineage (NCBI taxonomy): Eukaryota > Metazoa > Chordata > Actinopteri > Aulopiformes > Paralepididae > Notolepis > Notolepis coatsorum. Next base: position 41,026,241 of record NC_140170.1, on the reverse strand, counting down.
TCATTAAGTGCAGGGTGCGTCGAGGAGTATTTAACACGAATATCCTATCAGAGTGCCTAACATGTCTTACTGCACTCAGTTTCAAACAGCCATTTGTTTCTTGGGTAATGAAGGTGCTGCCAAGTGCTGCTTTGATAAAAATTAATAATAAGGCATGCAGCACATTTCATTCCATTATATGCCCAACAATTAGCACAACGACTGAATGTAATGTAGTGATGCACCGATGTGAAAATTGTGGCCGATACCGATAACCGATATTAATATTGCTGTTCTGGCCGATACCGATATTTACTGATGTCGATATCTCTGTATAGAAAACACTTTTTTATGATAATCAAATAAAGAGCTATTTTCCAAAACGCTTTTTATTAAATTTTTTACTTTTGTAACTTATTTTCAGAAATGACTGATATTTTGAAACTATTTAACTATTTAAGGCCAAAACATGTTAAAAAAAATAGATAACATTTTTTATTTTTTATTATTGGCCCATATCGGCCCTATATTGATATCGGACCGATACCGATGTGTAAAAAAACGGCCATATCGGCGGCCGATATATCGTGCATCACTAATGTAATGTATTGACCCTCTAACATGTACACTCACAATCAGAAACACTTTTACTGAGACTTTTACAATCAGAAACACTCGATGCTGCAGTATTATTTCCTTCCCGGGTAAGCAAGCATGAAGTGATTGGTATCAACAGATTTCTTGCGATCTCCACTAGAGCCAACGAACGATGGTAAAAACTAAATCCGATGGGCTCATACAGATATTTTTTTAATGCCCAATATCAGCCTGTATTGGTCAACCACTAACCAGAACCCTGGTTGGCTTTGGCTGTATAAGCCCAGTGTGGTGGTGGCTCCTCCTCCTCCTCCTCCTCCTCCTCCTCCTCCTCCTCCTCCTCCTCCTCCTCCTCCTCCTCCTCCTCCTCCTCCTCCTCCTCCTCCTCCTCCTCCTCCTCCTCCTCCTCCTCCTCCTCCTCCTCCTCCTCCTCCTCCTCCTCCTCCTCCTCCTCCTCCTCCTCCTCCTCCTCCTCCTCCTCCTCCTCCTCCTCCTCCTCCTCCTCCTCCTCCTCCTCCTCCTCCTCCTCCTCCTCCTCCTCCTCCTCCTCCTCCTCCTCCTCCTCCTCCTCCTCCTCCTCCTCCTCCTCCTCCTCCTCCTCCTCCGAGGAGTGGACCATGCTGTAAGATGTTAATATTTCATTATATACCTAATCTAATAATCTATATCTAATCTAATATGTAATAGTTTTACGGGGCAGAGAGAAAATGTCCTGGGATGTAGTTAGGGCTGGGAGGTAGTATATCCAATATGAAGGTATACCATGCAAAGGTATGGATTTTTACTATACCGTCATCCATGATTATACACTGTACATATTGTATAAGAAAATTCTCAATACAATAGAAAGTATGAGTCCGACATGTCAGTGTTTCCTACAGGTTGTTTGTGATGGTGACAGATCAAGGGGGACAAGATGCACAGTGGAATGCATCGTGTTTATGTAACGCAGGAAATGTGCCGTTAATATGAAATTGTGTCCGTTTGGGAGGTCGAGTGGTGCTCGGCGTGTCAGATAATGTGGTGTCCCACCACAGATAACACTAGGAATGGGAAACACGATGGTATGTGAAAGAGGCAACGTTTTATGCTAGCTCTGCCATTTCCCAATTATTGGTTAAAGAGTGCTGTCAGGAACTCAGAATAAAACACAACCTTTAACAGCTCCGAGACATCTAGCTCGTAGCTCGCTTTGATCAAATTACCATTTATTTTTCTTCCTCGGACAAACCTAATTATAGTTAAAAACCATCATTACAATCTATGACATTGAAATTTTTTTATACAAAGACCACAGCTATTCACACGCTATTGGATGAAAGGAGTTTACAAAGCCAATACAAGGCCAAGTCAGGCCTACACCTCTCTCGCTCGCTCGCTCACACACACACGGTGAGGAAGGCCAACAGAAATACCCACCAGTGTTTTTCTTAACGCGGCTTCACCGTGACTCTGCAACCGTGAACACGAGAGGAGCTGGCCACCACTTTGGCTCGGTGAGGTGTGGTGTGGTTGGAGGGAAGCTATCCAGGAGAGCAACTGCCGCTGAGAAACTACTGGATATATACCTAACCTCCCTACCACACGTCTGTGGAAAATGAAAGAGTAGAACGTAATAGAGTCGACAGAAACAATAGGCACCCTTTTACAGACTACAGAGGAATGAGCCGCGAGAGCTGTGAAACTGGTGATGAACAACCATCAGAGATGGCGACCCAAGTACCGTACCGACTAAATTCTGTTATTACAACAGATAAGACAGTTGCGATATGACTTGCAAATATCAAGTCTACGTTACCCCTTTTGATGTGGTTTGTAAGACTTTCTGTAGCTGTAGTATTCCTGGGGTTGAGGGAGGGGCCTCCGCCTGGTGGTTCTCACTCACACTCATTGCTTGCGTGAATTATAGACATTTTAAGGGGGGACAGCTTTGTAATAGCCTACCATATTATAATTTTTTGATCCACTTTTTCTATTTTTCTCCCATCCCAATTTCGCCTCGCCAATTCTCCCCTTCAATCCCCCCCCCCCCCCCCCCCCCCCCTGTCTCGACCGTTACTAGACTATGCCTCCCACTGGTCGGCTGCAGTGAGGATAGGAGCCTTGCATCACGTGTCCCCTCCGGTACACGAGGAGGCAGCCGTCGCATCTTTTCACCTGAACAGCGCAATCTCTCAGTGGCGAGGAGTAACACGTGGGAGGCTCACGCTGCCCCCGATACTTCCTGATTCTGCTGTACAGGCGCACCAACCGACCTGTAGGAGTCGCTGTCCACAACGTCCGATCCCCACCCACCGGCTTTCCCACCCTCTAACACTGCCAATTGTGTTAGTATGACGACTGGCCAAACCGGTAGCAACGCCGAGAGCTGGGCTCGAAACCAGCATCTCCTACCATATTATAGGGTAGATGCTGCATTCTTTCATACGGAAATATGAGATCGGTATGAATTATATATACTGTATTGTTCAGCCATCCTGCAGTAGAAAGTAAATCTAGATGGGGTCATATGCCACTAATAGCTCCATCCTAACCATTGATCCTTGACATGCGATTGATGTTTCCCTGTTGGCTTTCCGCTCTGCGCTTTGATTTGCATCCATAGTGAAACAATCAATAACAGACTTGTTTCAATTCACTTTTAAAAGATCTCCTGCAGCTGTATTTTAAACTTTAAAACAGTTTCTATATTGAATAAAAAAAAATCCCCAGCTAATTCTTAAGCTACTGAAAAATGGCTTTAGCAGTATGTCTACACCTTTACCCTCACGGAGATGCAAGGATCTATGAATATGTAAATTGTAAACAAGCACCCATCGATATTTATCAGGAATTCCAAGATATGTCAGTACCTAGGCATAAAAAAAATTGGTTCCTGTTGGTTGTCAGTCAAGGCCATGGGTAGGTAGGGAATCTATTTTATTTTATTTTTTCCCATGGCGACTATGGATAGGGAATTTCTTTATTTAATTAAAATGTTCACAACAACATGGATGCAAGTACTCTGCCAGCATGTTTAATATCCATAATACTAAAGGTTTGACAACATTTTTTATGAAACTTTATTGTATATATTTTTTTTAACTGATAAAATAAATTGGGTCGCACTTACCGTAAATCGGCAGAGTCGGTCGGCAACCGGAACCAAAGCATTATTTTTTTTAGGCCCTACTCAGTTGTCTGTGTATACTAAAGCCGAAGGTGTCAGGTTACCACATATTGGACCATAATAGGTTCACCCTATTAGTGACATCACACATGACATGCAACTCAGATGAAAAAGGGCACTATGGCTCTGCACAAATACTAACAACATGTATAGTCAAAGTCTTGCCGCCAAGTGGAGTTAACCATAAAAAAGAACTGTGTGCACCTTTAATCCACATCCATGGAACTGATGTTATAAGATCTTAAAATAGCCTGTTCTAATAGCACTTACGTTATTAAAAATACATTCAAATGCATTATAGTAATTGTCTGCCCTAAAGCGCCCGCCGATTGCTGTCAGCAGGAGCCTGGAGCAGGGCTGGCTGGATCATAGTTGGAGATGGACAGTTGCTTCATGCATTATTTGTCTGCTGTAATGAATGGCCAAGGATGAGTCATTCTGGGGAAGATCAAAGCCCAGCAAATCTGGCCCTAATAATAGTCTTCATGGCGTTGGACATGACGGAACTAAACATGTCACAACTGGCAGGATGTGTGTGTGTGTGTTCCTGACTTAACTTCCAGTTGACTGGAACAGCTTCTCCAATAGGGGGACACAAACTGTAAACACCATCTTCAAATCGGTGAAAATATGATTTCTGGGTTAGTGGTTAAAAGGAACACGCCAACATGTTGTGAAATTACTATAGTTTACCGTCTTCTCCAGAGAGAGAGAGACAAGAAGATACCGGTAGTTGGACAATGCCTAGGCTAACCGGTCTATCTAACACCTCTCCCGAAGGCTAACCGGTCATGTCCACTTCCATTCATTGTGCTAAGCTAGGCTAACATGCAGCCAGATAGCTTTCTACTGAACGCACAGAGAGGAAACTGATGTCCATCTTCTTGTCTCTCTCTCTCTCTGGAGAAGACTATAAGCTAATTTCCCCAAATGTTGGCGTGTTCCTTTAAATTCCGAAGATTTTTTTTTTTTTTAAATGAAATGATTGTGTGCATTTTTAACAGAAGGTAACTATGTTGAGTTGGCTGTGCTCCGAGACGGTTACCTAAAACACTTAGAACAGAATTTCACAATAAACAATCTATGAGTGAATGAAAACGTCATTGTACTGAATCTTTAAGGTCATGTTAAGTTCAGGGTCCATGGTTAAGGTTAGACATGTGGTGGTGGTGGTGGTGGGCATAGGGAATCAATAATGCAGTCAATGGATGGTTATCTCAAGTGTCTGCCAGTCAGTGAGGGAGGGAGCTGCACATTCATGGAGAAAAGGGGCTTCCGTTTAACAAACACTACAACACATAACCACCCCATGCCGTACGCCTTCCTGCCATTAGCTTTAACCGCTTGCAAAGGCATTAAAAACCATCACGCAATCAGCACACGTCAACTTTGAAGGAAAGGGCATCACTCACAGACAGTGAAATAGGGCAGACCAGACACCCTCCTCCTACCGTATTGACTAGACCGCTGGTTACTTAGACCACTAGGTCAGGTTCTCTCAGCAAGCTTGTCACAATGGCTTTATGTCAGTGCATGCCCTGCCTTGCTTACAGATGGACCAACTGATGATTGTGTGTGTGTGTGTGTGTGTGTGTGTGTGTTTGTTTATATATACAGTATGCATGACGTGTGTGTGTCTGTGTTTATATATAGTGTGTGTGTGTGTTTGTTTATACAGTATGCGTGTGTGTGTGCGCTTGCAAAAACAAATATGAAAGGGTGTTTGCAGTCGATGTGATGGAGCTAAATAAACAAAGAGAACATTATCGAATTGGAGTGCCCTACAAACGACACTGGTCACCGATCAATATACAGTATATATATATACACACAGGTGCAGCTCAATAAATTAGAATATCGTGGAAAAGTCAATAATTTTTTCCGCTGTATTGATGCAGTAATTTGTGCAAAAGGAGCCCCGACCAAGTACTGAGTGAACATGAACATACTTTTCAGAAGGCTGACATTTCTATATAAAAAATATTTATGTCTTATAATATTGAAACTTTCTGAGATACAGAATTTTGGGCTTTCATGAGCTGTAAGCCATAATCATCTAAATTAAAACAAATAAAGGCTTGAAATATTTCACTTTGTGTGTAATGAATCTATAATCTATGAGAGTTTCGCTTTTTGAATTGAATTACTGAAATAAAATAACTTTTCCACGATATTGTAATTTATTGAGCTGCACCTGTATAGATTATATATACATTATATATATTACATTATACACCGACAAAACTACTGTAATGTCCTACTTGGCCACAAGAATCCACGGTCCTTGCCTTCAAAACACAAGATGGTATCAGCAGCACCCTCTTGCCATAAAAACATGGGATGGAGTCTGACGGTCAGCAGAGGGGACGTTGAATTCTGTGTGTGTTTATTTGTGTGTGTGTTTATTTGTGTGTGGCCACATTTTGTGCAAGCATCTCGTCTCACAGCAGCAGTTAACCCTTTCAGTGCCACACGACAGAAGGTTAGCCCTTTACTATCACACAACCGACGGCGATGCTCCATCATTAGCTCCGCGGAGCTAATGATGGAGCATCGCCGTCGGTTGTGTGATAGTAAAGGGCTAACCTTCTGTATTGTCACAGTGAAAGGGTTAACCGGCTGTCGTGTGGCAGTGAAAGGGTTAAAACTGGAGAGAACATGATGCACCGGCTGGAATTTCATTCATTCTATCTCCCTCCCTCTTCTTATATTGGCTGTTCACCACGAGCAAACTGTCTCCGTCTCTCTATCAGTTTATCCCCCTTTCCCTCTCTGATCTTAACCACCATCCGTCTCCCACATCAAAACCCCACAGAAAAGGAAGACTGGTCTGTGTTGGAAGGATGGAGAGGAGGAAGAAGGGGATAGAGCAGAAGGTCTGTGATGGAAGGATGGAGAGGAGGAAGAAGGGGATAGAGCAGAAGGTCTGTGATGGAAGGATGGAGGGGAGGAAGAAGGGGATAGAGCAGAAGGTCTGTGATGGAAGGATGGAGGGGAGGAAGAAGGGGATAGAGCAGAAGGTCTGTGATGGAAGGATGGAGGGGAGGAAGAAGGGGATAGAGCAGAAGGTCTGTGATGGAAGGATGGAGGGGAGGAAGAATGGGATAGAGCAGAAGGTCTGTGATGGAAGGATGGAGAGGAGGAAGAAGGGGATAGAGCAGAAGGTCTGTGATGGAAGGATGGAGAGGAGGAAGAAGGGGATAGAGCAGAAGGCCGGAGATGGAAGGATGGAGAGGAGGAAGAAGGGGATAGAGCAGAAGGCCGGAGATGGAAGGATGGAGAGGAGGAAGAAGGGGATAGAGCAGAAGGCCGGAGATGGAAGGATGGAGAGGAGGAAGAAGGGGATAGAGCAGAAGGTCTGTGATGGAAGGATGGAGAGGAGGAAGAAGGGGATAGAGCAGAAGGTCTGTGATGGAAGGATGGAGAGGAGGAAGAAGGGGATAGAGCAGAAGGCCGGAGATGGAAGGATGGAGAGGAGGAAGAATGGGATAGAGCAGAAGGCCGGAGATGGAAGGATGGAGAGGAGGAAGAAGGGGATAGAGCAGAAGGTCTGTGATGGAAGGATGGAGAGGAGGAAGAAGGGGATAGAGCAGAAGGCCGGAGATGGAAGCTTGCCCACAGCCTTGATAAGAACCAGAGGACGGGGACGGAGACTTCAGACAAGACCACAATGGGGCTTCTCAAGCGGTGCCGTCCGGCCGAGAGGAAAGAGGAACCCTTATCTTCACCGTGCTCAGCAGAAACGGAGAGGAGAAGGTCCCGGGTCCCCGACCCCCGGGCTGTGCTGCACCGGACTGGGCTGGTTCTCCTCCCAAGGTTGGTCCACCAAGAGCAGAAACCACCGACTTCAGCGGGAAAAAAAGCAACCCACTACAGTCCCAAGGGACTAGGCTCTGCCATTAGGAGATCCACCGCACTGATACCAGTTTGTTATCTGCCGATACAGATTGAGAGAACTCAATTGTTAAAAGGGGAGCATTTCCTGTGTGTTGCATTGTTTTTACAGAAAGAGGTATTGTCCCAACGTTGAGAACATGTTAAATGTGCATTGTGTCTTTTCTGCAGCTCAGCTGTGACAAAAACCCTCCCTCTTGGAGTAATTCAGAATTGCAGCCACAATGGCCGTAGGTAATAATGTTTTCTAACTAGAGTTGAACTTAAAATTGAAGATTGCTATGCTATTGATGGATCTTGAGTCATATTTAATCTGCAACGTCTAGTCTGAAAGTTGGATCTGAATTTCGCTTGGCGGTACAGGCTCGCACACCACTGCTACGTGTGCAATAATTATCGTATTTGTAGGATAAAAGCAGCTAACTCGTTACAGGCACAGAAACAGCCCGTTGACAACAGGACTGAAACAGAGAGGTATAGAGGCTGCTAGAATGCATAATCTGAAAATGAAAGAACGCAATATCTAGCCTACACACACACATTTTTTTCAAATACACACATATATATATATAATACGGTATAATAACTGAAACAATAGCACAGAAATCCTAAACACCTATAATACAAATTATAAAAAAAGGACTGTTCATCACTGGACAATTAAGTGGGAGACAGTATAATGCTGTAAGGTTACATTGGCATAGCAGGTAAGTATACCAACAATGTACTACTAAAGGGTTTTAAACTAGGGATGCCCCGATCACATTTTTTGCCACCGATACCGATCACCGATCGTCGTGAGCCATATCGGCCGATACCGATCCGATACCGATCGTTTTTGATTAAAACAAATTAAAAATTATTTTATATAAATTTTTTTTTATTAATTTTTTTATAAAATATATATATTATATAATTAGACTTGTACTTGTATTATCTGCTAGACATCGCCACCACGCAACAAGCTCCACTGTCTGTGTGTACTCGAGTAGCCTCCAGCTACGGCCAGGATTCTCCGGAGCTGCAGCTGGACCCTATACTCGAGTAGCCTCGAGCTACGGTCAGGATTCTCCTGCGCTGCAGCTGGACCCTATTGCTATAACGTTACTGTGCTTTGGTCATATCACATTCAACATGCCCTCAGCTCAAATACGCGTCGAATCAGTGTTATAAGACATTGAGATCATGAGCTATCTGTAGCTACTGCTAGCCGGATATATAACGTTAATATTTAGTATATTTTAGTTCAATGGGACATTTCGTTTTGAACAGTGAACTAACTTGCGCTAAGGTGAGCTAACAGAGGTATCATACACGTCTCTACTAGACTATTGCTGATATCAGGAGCTATCAGTAGCTAGCCGGCTAGATACCGTTCGGTTAGACAATGCCTCATCATGTATTAAACTAAAAGTGAATAGTTGACTGGGTCATTTTGTAACGGTAGCTCAGGGAGACGCCGTCCTCCCGTCCCACTAGACTAGACTAGGAAAGGACCCCCTCGAAAACGAGATAGCATATCTCAAGGGGTTTATCCTTCAAATAAATTTCAAATTACTAGACTAGACCCGTGTTTACATGCGTGCAGGAGGGGCTGGAGGGTGGAGCAGACGCCGCACCACCTGGTGTCTGAGACAGAACTCAGCGAGTGAGATCGGTTTTGACGATCTGCGAAAATAAAACATTATCACCGATCACCGATCGCATATTTATACTGATTATCGGCCGATAACGATCGGTGGCCGATCGATCGGGGCATCCCTATTTTAAACTACTACAAAAGTTACTAAAGTTTTACCTTAACCCTTTCACTGCCGCACTACCAAACGGTTAACCCTTTCACGGCGACAATACACAGCAGGTTAACCCTTTCACTGCCACACTACAGAAGGTTAACCCTTTACTATCACACTACCGACGATAACAGAGATTAATAATCTCTTTTGCAAGAGAGACCTGGCCAAGACAGCAGTATTAAACATAAAACACACAACATAACAATAAACTAAATGGAACTATCAAATAATATACAAAATACAATGTCCTTAAAAATCCAAACACAATATCTGCTAAAGTAATCGTAATATCTTTTTTTTGCCGTCTTACACCAGAATGAGAATACTTTAGTATGTACAATATAATGTAAAGTAATCAAATGTCAAGAGGGTGCATAAAGTCTTAAAGCCAAGTATCGTTGCCGTCTGGCCCCAATCCATCCTGGGGTGGTTTGTGTTGGTTCAAAGAAGGGGATCTGAGATCATCAGACAAAAATAAGAAGAATGTGCCCCAACCAGATGGCCATGCACCGACGGGCTCCGTTTACGGGCTTGTCAACACTTCTCCGAAAGCTAAGAGGGACATAATCCCAACCTTGACCCCCGATTCTCAGCAGCAAGGTGACGACATGGACTCCCTTCCTATCCTGTGGTCGACATGGACCACCCTCCTATCCTGTGGTCACTTTTCAAACATAGCTGCATGAAAAGTAGGTGTTTCATGATGGGGAGCAAGTTAAAGCTGTACCAGGTACAGCTCATGAGGAATTGGGTGGTGTGTGTGTGTGTCTGTGTCTGTGTGTGTGTGTGTGTGTGTGTGTGTGTGTCCGGGTTTATGTTTTATGGTGGCAGTTCACATATTTTGAGAGCTCTATGCTGTATACTGGTGGCAGTTCACATATTTTGAGAGCTCTATGCTGTATACTGGTGGCAGTTCACATATTTTGAGAGCTCTATGCTGTATACTGGTGGCAGTTCACATATTTTGAGAGCTCTATGCTGTATACTGGTGGCAGTTCACATATTTTGAGAGCTCTATGCTGTATACTGGTGGCAGTTCACATATTTTGAGAGCTCTATGCTGTATACTGGTGGCAGTTCACATATTTTGAGAGCTCTATGCTGTATACTGGTGGCAGTTCACATATTTTGAGAGCTCTATGCTGTATACTGGTGGCAGTTCACATATTTTGAGAGCTCTATGCTGTATACTGGTGGCAGTTCACATATTTTGAGAGCTCTATGCTGTATACTGGTGGCAGTTCACATATTTTGAGAGCTCTATGCTGTATACTGGTGGCAGTTCACATATTTTGAGAGCTCTATGCTGTATACTGGTGGCAGTTCACATATTTTGAGAGCTCTATGCTGTATACTGGTGGCAGTTCACATATTTTGAGAGCTCTATGCTGTATACTGGTGGCAGTTCACATATTTTGAGAGCTCTATGCTGTATACTGGTGGCAGTTCACGTTGCCTCTTTCTGCCATTCTTTCGTTGGCCCGTTCAGTCAGTGCACCTCCCACCATGGATCCAGCAGAACAATGACTCTGCGAATAAGAGGAAGAGGAAGGTTTCAAGGTTCCCGTTCTTCATTCCTGGTACAACGTGACACATTGAGAGGGGGGGGGGGGGGGGGGGGGGGGAACAAAGCCTCCCTGACTTTCACTTCCACGTTAAGAGTGTTTGTCAGCTGCAGAACTCCCCTGCGTTGCTTCAGGCTCCCCACACGCAAATCCATTTCCTGTGTCAGCGGCTCGAAACGCAGGGACCACTGGAGATCATCAGATCCTCTTCCCACTTCACTTCTCCTGCAGCGCTTCACTCTCGACCTCCAGAGCGGGCGCTCGTCCCCGATTCAAAAGGTCACAGAGCATTGGATACCGAAGCGTGTGAAAGTCGAGGGGGTATAAATCTGTGAGACTATCGCCTAAATCAGCCGCCGAGAACCTCCCAAACATGTCGTCGGCTCTGCTGCTGCTCCAGTACGGCAAAGAGAACAGAGAGATGAACGTTCTCGAAGGCGACGGTGTAACGGCAGGTAATGATGGGCCTTCCGCAGCTCGCTGGCCCCGCGCAGCCCTTCATTACAGCATGCCAGTAGCTCACCAGAACGAGACGGGCTGGTCTTTGAAGGGAAAAGATACACCGGAGGGGTTTATTTAAAATGTCAAAAGAGACGATACATCAAAAACACAGCCAGTGCGCCAAGAAGACAGCTGCTGTGGTCGAGACACTTCTGGGGAGAGAAAGAGTGCAGCACTGCACGCTCTAAAGAAGCCCTAAAAGAAGACGGACTCAAGATACTCTGTGGAGCTCCGAGGAAGAGGAGGAGGAAGAGAGTAGAAGGAATTCAGGAGGAAAACAATCGATGCATTGAGAGGCCGAAGCTTATCAAACGGTTTCAAAGCCAAGAACAATCCCCTCTGGGGGCCTTGAAAACAAGCGCTCTCCTTGGTTCCTTGGTTCCGTGCCCCCCCCCCCCCCCCCCCCGAGCTGTAGGCATGACTGTCCTCGTGTCCCCCATTAGGGACGCTTGATAAAAACACACAGCGTGTTTGACTTACTTTGCAAAAAACGTCCGGTCTGGGCCCACTACCCGGCAACGCTGTGGACGCTGCTGTTGCACTCATAGACGAGCCCCAGTGTGGCCGTGTAGCAGCGCCGCCGGTGTCTCGACTCAAGAAAGAATGCACTCCCTCAGTTCAATGGCTGCATTGTTCGGCCGGATTGAGTAATGTTGCAGATTTGCTGTAAATCTCCTCTTCATTTTTACCCCCTCCAACTTTCTGTTTTCTTCTCATAGATTAGGGCCAACTGTGTGGGATGATCTGGTGTCCTGCTCGGGGGAAAACGAGCGGGGGGGTAATATTCCAAAGCGTCCAATCTTCCCGTCTCCCTGTGGGGCACAGTAATACCACAGTCTGTGAACAACGGGAGCCGATGTGACCCGGTGTACCTTGGTGAAATTAAGTCTTTATCTCATGATTACAAATTGTTACCTTAACTCCAAATTACAGCTAATGCTCCCCAAGTTAAGTCCATAAGCGACATGTGCTGAACAGCTCAAACATTTTCAGAGTTGGATGAAGAACGAAGCCAGTGGCTAAATCTAGAGCCGATAACCTCTCCCTTTCGAGGCCAAGTGATTATGTTATTAAGTCCACACCTTTTGGCGGTGAAACCTGGTTTGAGAACAGAGAGAAAAAGGGACTGTTGTAGAAACATATACTCTGATGGCTCTGGAAGGGACAAAAGCCTCTACAGCAGAGATTAATCCAAATGAGTGGTCTATGTCTAAGGGATTACCTACTTCTTTTGGGGGGGGGGGGGGGGGGGGGGGGCAAAATAACATATTTTATACCTTATTGATGCCATTCTGCATCAATAATCGTTCATCTGCCATGTTTCTGCTCTAGCCCTCGCATGACTGTGATTGACATCACGGCAGCCAATTAAGTTTTTCCCTGAGAACCACCCTGATTGGCTGGAAGCCCAAGCCGTGCTTAAACCTTCCAGGTCTGGTCTGGGACCCCTCACAGCGCCCTCTACACATCAGAGTTGAAACTACATGTTAGATAGAAGAAGTTACCTACTGGGGCTTTCACCAGTCAAAAGTTAGAAGAATTTACCTTTTACTCTCCTGCTTTTGCAGCAATATATTTTGCAGTACAATACTTACTATACGTTTGCACTGAGTAATATATTTTGCAGTACAATATCTTTGCAGTGCTGTACTTTTGCAGCACTATATCTTTTGTACTATATACATTTGCAGCTGTGCAGAATAGGACAGCTGAAGAATCATCTATTGACGCGGGATTCACAACATCCCCCAACAGGGACCACCACTGTGTGTGTGTGTGTGTGTGTGTGTGCGCATGCTTACAGGACTGTAGCATTACTGTACTCAGTCCCCATGTGTAGGGGCCTAGGGTAGTAGGGGGGACTGTAGCACTGACTCCCACCTCACCACAGCGTCGTCTCCTAGTAGAACCAATGGACAGCTGTATGGTCTGGGACTGAAAGTCAACATGCTTGTGCATTTATGCGTCTGGGAGTTTTATAGTGTTTTGAAATATTGCCAAAGAGCACAATATGTTCTCAAACAGCAAGGAAAGTAGGCTATTACTAACTGCATGTCCCGCCCGGACAAAAATCCTTCAAAAATTCAAGATGGCTGGACCAATGAATGGCCGCGGTCGGTGGTAACCATAGCGACAGCCCCCTGCGCCTCCCATTGGCCCAATCCTGCCCAGATTAGATAAAACCATCACAGAGAAGAATTTAATCCAGTGGGATTATATCAAAAGAGAAACAGCAGTGTGGTCGTGTCCGACTCTTGGTTCAGAGAAACACTGGGCTACACAGCAGTGAGCAGACACTCAGACTGACTGCCTGACTGAGTCATGCTTTATATCCCTCACATCTCTTTATGTGGCTGATAATCAGAGACAGAGAGCTAACAGAAATGTGTGATGCTGAGAGGAGAGAGAGCGGAGAGAGACAACTGAAATCTGATGCTGAGAGAGAGCAGAGAAAGAGAGAGCCAACATAATTCTGATGCTGAGAGGAGAGAGAGAGAGAGAGAGAGAGAGAGAGAGAGAGAGAGAGAGAGAGAGAGAGAGAGAGAGAACATAAATCTGATGCTGAGAGAGAGCAGAGAGAGAGAGCCAACATAATTATGATGCTGAAAGAGAGAGAGAGAGCAGAGAGAGAGCCAACATAAGAGAGAGAGACAACTGAAATATCTGATGCTGAGAGGAGAGAGAGAGAGAGAGAGAGAGAGACAGAGAGAGAAGAGAGAGAGAGAGAGAGAATAATAATAATAATGCAGGACCTGTTGCAGAGGTCTTTATTCGGCATGCAACGACACTCAATGTTTTAGTGGTACACACAGCGGTTAGTTTTAGCACACACACCGGAACACACACGCATGCATTGTCTCTTTAGGATCGCAGATGCGATTTGTCTCTGCGATTAACCCATCCCGTCGTCCTTCCCCCCAAGGGCAGCCGGGAGCAGACAGGCGTCAACGTGAGCCGCGCCAGGGGACCAATCCAAGTGCTCCTGTCCGTCTTCGTCAAGGACGCCACAGCGTTAGCGATCTGTTGTTGTGCATGTTTTTCCATTGGGTTTATCTTATCGGGGGGAAACCCTTGCGAGCACGGGGAGAACATGCAAACTCCACACAGAAAGGCCTGGGAGATATCCCACCTGGGTACCTGGCATCATGGAAACCTGGTCCGCAAGCGGGAATCGAACCCTGGACCTTCTTGCTGTGAGGCGACAGTGTTAACCACTACACCACCGAGAGAGAGAGCAGAGAGCCAACATAAATCTGTGATGCTGAGAGAGAGAGAGAGAGAGAGAGAGAGAGAGAGAGAGAGAGAGAGAAGAGCCAACATAAATCTGTGATGCTGAGAGAGAGAGAGAGAGAGAGAGAGAGAGAGAAATCAAATCTGTGATGCTGAGAGAGAGAGAGAAATCTGTGATGCTGAGAGAGAGAGAGAGAGAGAGAGAGAGAGAGAGAGAGAGAGAGAGAGACAGAAATCTGTGATGCTGAGGAGAGAGAGAGCTCTAACATAAATCTGTGATTGTGATGCTGAGAGAGAGAGAGAGAGAGAGAGAGAGAGAGAGAGAGAGAGAGAGAGAGAGAGAGAGAGAGACAGAAAATACATACAATTCTCTTGTTGCCAAATCCCAAGAGATGATGTCAGATAGGATCCAATACAGTTAGTCTCTCTTGATATAATGTACTAGTAACAACAAGACTACATGCCATTTCCCTGCAAGATGTTCACGTTCACATGAGTCACCCTCATAGTGACATTTAAAAGAGCAAACGTTTCGCCTCGACTACAGAGCATCTGGCCTTATCACTGCCCACCAGTTCTCATTCTGAAGCAAAAGGCCTGGGGAGGTTAGGAGCTATGTGTGATGTGTGGTGTGTGTGTGGCTATCATTGACATGGATTAGGTGCACTCCATTTAGCCTCGAGAATGCAGCCATTAGGACTGAACGCCTCTGCCCCTGTGGATGAGCCTGAGGGCACGTGTCAGAGAATAGGGTGTCTAGGGGTCTGAGCCAAGGGTGGACCCCCCCCCCCCCCCCCCCACACGCACACAATAACACACGTAGGCTCAAATATGATGAACACACACTCACCAGATTCACACATGACCACACACACGCACAATAAATAATAAACAAGAATCTGTGCCTTGAACAAACAATTGGATTCTGTCCTCGTCAATAAATAATGTGAGGATGGGGAGATAATACAGTGGAGGAGAAGTGGGTCTTTAGTGTGAGAGAGAGACGGAGGAGAAATAGGGAAGTAAAGATTTCAACTGACTAAGAGTGAGAGCGATGGAGAGAAACAGAGTGAGAGAGTTCTTATTTCCTTTAAAAACAAACCTCACACCAGACTCTTCGTATGTGCCGACACACACACACACACACAATAAGGAACAAATCAATATGGCCACAGGACTAGTCATGATGTGCAGAAACAGCCACCACTACTCACTACTGACTGGAAATGAGGTCAGAACAGAACACAGTCTGCCATACATCACTGAGCTGCCTCTGAGTCTTACATTTGCCATTTTCTATGGCAAATCGCAATTTCTGCAGTACTTTTTTAACCCCATCATTTTAATGGGGTGCAGTGTGTGGACATAAATGAGTTAATATTCATATTTTGGTGTTTCATTGTTTTGAAACAGTTACGATGCCTGCTGACGACAAGTGATTGAAGTCCCTGCGCTCGAATGCAAACAACCTGGAAAGCAGGAATCTGCAGTAACATTAAAAGTGTCCGCTGCCATCAGAGAGAAGATGGAGTTTATCCGACTAGAATTCAAGGTAGACATTGTGGAACTAGGGATGGGTGCGAGTAATCGATTACTCAAGTATTCGTCGTTTCAACTGAACTCGTTTGAGGGGGGAAAAAACCACCAAGGACGTCCACAAAAAGTCACTGAAACAGAAATGTCGCTCTGAAAGCCTGCAAGGCGTGAGTTGTTGCAGGAAGACAACACTGGAAGCTGTGAACCATGAGAGTGCAGTGTTTCCCATTAATTACCTAGACTGTGGCGGCCCGCCACAGTTGTATAATGAACCAAAAAAAATAGTTTCATTTTTTTTTATATAAAGTTTGCCAATAGGGATGTATCAGTAGTATTGGCAGTGATAGTAGTCGTAATAGTAATCCACTATAGGGCGGCTACGTGGCGCAGTGGGCAAGGCGCTCGCAACGAATGCTGGAGACTGGGCTCGAACAGGATGCCTCCTGTTCGAGCCCCGCTCTCCACATTGCTTTCAGTTTAGCTGGTCGTCCACAGTAATACACATTGGCCGTATTACGGGGAGGGAAACTGAAGGGTGGGGATCGGGCGTTGTGGACAGCGACTCCTACAGGTCGGTTGGTGCACCTGCGCAGTAGAATCAAGAAGCGACGGGGGCGGGGCCCCTCCAAAGCCCAGACCCCTGACGCTGAAAGATCGAGCCACGCAGGTGAAAAGATGCGACGGCTGCTACCTCGAGTATCGGAGGGGACTCGTGCTATGTATGACTTAGTCCACATTGCAGCCGGCTTGTGGGAGGCAAGAAACAACGTTCGAAGACAGGGGAGGGTTGAATTGGACGATATGAAAATTGGGATGGGAGAAAATATAGAAAATGGGAGAAAAAGTGGAAAAAAAAAAAAAAAAAGTAATCCACTATATTTTTTTATTTTCTAAAAAATAAACCAGTTGAACACAGGTAACCACTTTTGCTTCATTTCTTTGATGGCTCAAATGTATGCTCTAGTCCAGTGGTTCCCAAACCTCTCCTCGAGGCACCCCAGCCATTCCATGTATTTGTTAAATTCCACCACCAGCACACCTTGATTCAACTAATAAAAGGCTAGTTAAGTTGAATCAGGTGTGATGGTGGATTTTGTGTTTTGAGCACAAAGTTCATCATAGATCTAGCCTCTTTATTTTGCTCTCAAAGTGCACCAGATTGATGCATTTAACTTTAAAATGTACACAAAGAAAGTTATGGAGGGCATGCCCCCGGACCCCGCTAGGTTCACCCCCCATAGTCTCTGAAAATCCTGTGGGAAACACTGGAGTGTATCGATTCTATGGCTAGTACGCAGGTACCACGAAAGGTTTGTTGCATGGAAATACTTATCTAAAAGTTATCTAAAAGATAAAAACAGGGGCGCCCTCGTGGCGAACCGCATAGTGCCTCGCACACCTACACGGCCGTCCCGGGATCGCCTCCCGCTCCCGGTGACATTTGTCGCATCGCATGTCTTCCCCCGCTCTTCTCCCGCTCATCCTCTCCTCCTCTGTCGGTCATGTCTGACCAGGAAAAAGCAATAAATGCTAAAAAAAAAATACATATTTAAAAGATAAAAACAACGGTTTCTGTTTGTGCATTTCCAAATTGTGCCAACAACATGCCGCCCACTTTGCATAACGTTCATAGACTATTGATACGGACATGCCGTTTCAATGAGCGGAGAGACCTGCTGCAGACAGAGTGGAGGTAATGTAATTATTACAAATGGTAACTGACTGTTTTGACTAACAATACACATCGGGCATATTGCAGTGCATCGTTATTGCTGCTGCAATGCTCTTTAAGATGCATTAAAAAAATTTAAAAGATTTAAACAGACGATACATACATCACAGAGGTATGGGACATAATTAATAAGACTACTGGACACAGACGCTACATACATCACAGAGGTATGGGACATAATTAATAAGACTACTGGACACAGACGCTACATACATCACAGAGGTATGGGACATAATTAATAAGACTACTGGACACAGACGCTACATACATCACAGAGGTATGGGACATAATTAAACACACACCAAACAACCAAATAAAATTACAAGTCATGCAAGACATGAAGCAGAACGGACTAATTTAAATGTCAGTTAAAAGGCTGGGGGACATTTGCAGGTGTGTGTAAACAACTCTGCAATAGAGTCCTTAGAAATAATGAGGGGATCAATTTGACCATTTCAAAGACTTTTGCATCTCGTTCCAACTGCTGGGAGCAGCAAATTGGCCAATGGAAGTATTAACACAGGGAACATCTAGTGACATATGGAGATAATTAAAGATGGGTGAAAGGAAACAATCACAACAATAGACCGGTCCGGGAGCCATTCCCAAATGCAGCCGTCATGACCAGAAAGCTGTAATGGGCAAGAAGACAGCATTAAAGAAAAACAAGATGTACAAGAAGGTGGGGAAAAGATCCATACAGCGATATATACTGCAATATTTTACGTGCCGATATTAGATACACTGACGCCATGTATTGATATTTACAGTGAGGTGAACAGACTGAAAATGGCATCTCATCAGATACAACAGATCTTGTATATATTATATATATGTATTGCAGATGTTTTCTGTTGAGAGTCAATTTGCAGTTGAAAAAGGTAATAAATTGCAATATCAAGATGGTATCATGATGACATATCGTGGGGCCTCTGGTGATTCCCACCGCTACAAGAAGGTGTACATTAATCATGGTCCCCATGGGTGGCAAGCTACCGGGTCTAGTTACCATGCTATCCTGAAAGAAACTGATAACCCCGCTGCACCTCAGCAGTAGGTCTCATGTTGGTTTTTGGAAAGTAGTACAAAGCTGGAACATCGACACATCATCAGACAATAACAAAAACACGCTCACAGTGGACACGCCCAGGGGTGCAGTGGTCATGCCACGCGGTACCACGCCGTCCCAGCACTCTTCTGAGCAGAAGTACGTGCACGGATGTGCACGCTCGCGCACACAAAAATGCATTCACAACTTTCACTCGACTCGTCGCCCGTGCGCCAAGTACCGGTACTCAGCTATCACCTAGTCTTTGCATAACAATAGCATAGCAATAGCATAACAAAGAACGATAAGTGCAAAACCAAAATACAAGCCCTGTGGGGGTTTGCTTGAGCTGTGGAGCTCTCACTATGTGACAAATGGTCCCGACTGGAAGGATGAGACATTTCTTAAGTTGTGCTTCAGAAGGAAACTGTCCTTCTGTAAACTGTAAGTTACATTGTTAATTTTAGGGATGCCCCGATCGATCGGCCACCGATCGTTATCGGCCGATAATCAGTATAAATATGCGATTGGTGATCGGTGATAATGCTTTATTTTCGCCGATCGTCAAAACCGATAGAAAAACATGATCCAATTCTTAGCAGAGTTCTCACTCGCTGAGTTCTGTCTGAGAGCTGCGGCGTCTGCTCCTCCTCCTCCTCCAGCCCCTCCTGCACCCATGTAAACAAGCTCGGGCAATAGTCTGCTCTAACGTTAGTTAGCTAACGTTACCGTTTAAACAGAATGACCCAGTCAACTATTCACTTTTAGTTTAATACATGAGGCATTGTTAACGGTATCTAGCCGGCTAGCTACTGATAGCTCCTGATAAACAAATGCTCCAGCAAGTCTAGTAGTGCATGATAGCTCACTAGCTCACGTTAGCTCACTGTTCAAAACGAAACGTCCCATTAAACTAAATAGTTCACTGAGGCGTTGTCTTAACGGTATCTAGCCGGCTAGCAGTAGCTACAGATAGCTCCTGATATCAATGTCTTATAACACTGATTCGATGCGTATTCGAGCTGAGGGCATGTTGAATGTGATCAATAGGGTCCAGCTGCAGCTCCGGAGAATCCTGGCCGTAGCTGGAGGCTACTCGAGTACACACAGACAGTGGAGCTGTTTGCAGATAGCGAGCATTTTAACTTGTTGCGTTGTGGCGATGTCTCGCAGATAATACAACTACAAGTATGATTATATAATATATATATTTTATTAAAAAAAAATTAAAAAAAATTTGGCTGGTAAGAAATATGCTTGGCGGGTATATTTCTCTCATCTACCCGCCACTGGCCGGTGAGTCAAAAAGTTAATTTCGTGCCCTGTATGAGAGCCTTCTCACAAACCGTCTACAGATTTAAGAAACTCTCCCCTTCTTTTCATAACCGTTATCAATTATATTGAGGGGGTGGACGCCATTAGAGAACGGAGTATAGTGAACAATGCATCGAACTCCTATGGTGAACTGCTTATTCAGTTTATCATCAGTGCAAATTGCAGTGTTCTAAATGGGAGAAACTACTGTAATAACGACTTTACATTTTTGTCAATCAAGCAAGGGGCTGTCAGTAGTACTGCTACTACATTTAGATTTAGTTGATGCTTTTATCAAAAGCGACTTACAAATTGTGTACAACAAGACAGCAGGAGGGGTAACTGGCATTGTTCATCAAGCAGTGTCGACCTTGAAGGCTACACTGAGTGCATACTTAGTAGGGCTGTACCGAATGTCATTTTTTAACATTCGAAGCTTCTATTGAAGTATTCGAACGAAGCTTCGAATGTCTGTAAAAAAAAAAATTGATTTCATAAAAAATATATATATATATTATAATTTTTTTAACTAAATCCTCAATTTGAATAAAGTTATTAATCTGATTAAATTAGTATTTTTTTTATTAAATCAACTTAATGAATATAACTCATCAGTTTCGTCAAATATAAATAATCCAATAAAGGCACGGTTGGTATGAAAGTGATGGTGACGTCTTATAGTATAATATTATAATATTAGTGTAGCCTAAACTTTATCTGCAACTGTGAAAAAAAAAACCATTGGTTTAAACAGATTGAATAGACATATACAAATAAGATTTATAAAAAGAAAAAATAATAATATTTCGAATGTTGATTTAGAATTCGAATGTAAACATTATGATCGAAGCTTCGAAGCATTCGGTACAGCCCTAATACTTAGTATAGACATATTGGCATAGTAGCATAGTACATAGTAGTAAAAGTCGGAAAATTGGGCAGGTTTCAGCAGCTGTCCCGACTGTGGTGGGACGTTGGTTCCACCATCGTTGAATGAGGACAGAGAATTGCCTGCTTCGCTTTGATGAAACTGTGGAACAGTCTAAATGTGGTGCTAAAGCAATGTCCAAACATGAGACAATTGAAACTGATGTATAAGGAAATTATGTTCACAAGGTACAGGGATGAGGAAGGGACTTGATATTCACGGGTGTTTACATTTTTATTTTGTTTTCTATTTTATTTTATTTTATACATATATAGTTTTTGTTTTTTGTTTTGCATATATATATATATATTTTTTTTCTTTTCTTTTTTATGTTTAAAATAGTACACTCATTTGAGTAGTGGAAAAGGGGTAGGATTAAATAAGTGTATACTTCTTCCTACTCCTTTTCGAACATGCAGATTGAGTTGTTTTTCTTTTTTTGTTATTGTTTGTTGTATTCATTGCATGTTCGAAATAAAGACTTCAAATAAAATAACAAATAAATAAAAAAAATGACCCAACCAGGAGCAGGAGGGGCACGACTACAACTACAATCATCATCATCATCATCATCATCCACACACACATCATTGTCATGGAAATCAAAACACACACACACACACACACATCAGAAAACAAAGCCCACCGTCTATTCGTGTGCGCAGACCCACACAGGCAGTCCAATTCAATCAAGACATGTATTACACACCGTCGCCCCTCTCCCCCTCTCCCCCTCTCGCTCCCTCGCTCTCCCTCCATCCATCCCCTCTCAGTCACTCAGAGCCACCAAATCCACTTAGGGGGCCTCAGTAACAGGCTGATTGTTTCTCCTCCAGCGGCAGCTGCTCCTCTCCTCTCTCTCTCTCGGTCTCATCTCGCTAACAAACTGTCAGTCATCCGGGGGCGGGTGCTGGGGCGGGTGCTGGGCCGGGTGGGGGCCACGCTGCGGACGGCATGCGGCTGGGGTCAAATGCACTTTCAGTTTAAATTCAATTCCAAATGTAAACTGGAAGGCAGGGTTTACCCGTCTAACGAGGATAATGCATGCCGTCTCTAAAAGCCAGAGGAAATCCTTGATTATAGAGTGGCAGAAAACATCATGAATTCTGCACACTGAGGACCTCCCTTTTGTCTCAATGCATGGTCACTTTATGTGTAACATTTTGAGCACAGAAGAGCTACACAGCTCATAACGTCACACATATTTTTTATAATATATATATAAAATATTTGTATTATTTATTTCTTGGATGACTTAGATGACTTAAGTGGATTTGAGATACCGATTCTTACACACACATAGGGTTGGGTACCTTTCACATTTGAAACGATACCGGTACCTGTGAATCGATACCGGTATCCAACGGTACCTTTTTTCGGTACTTTAGTCTCTAAAAATGTAATCTACCTACCTCAGTTGTAAAAAAAAAAATATCCAAACTTCAAATACCCACACTTTCGACCGTTTTCGGCTTGCCATTGCCCCGACTGCTTTGTTGTTGAATCAAGTCAAATCCTAGGCAAGCGTATATTGTGCGTGTGAGCGTTGACGTGAAGAAAAAAAAAAGTAAAAAAATGTAAACATTTAAAATCTTTTTTTATTTTTTTGACAGTACCGAAATGTGGCACCGACGGATCTCACGTGAATCGGTACTCGGTAGTACCGACGTGATTCGGTAGGTACCTTTAAAAGTACCTAATTCGGTACCCATCCCTACACACACACACAGCATATGGTAATAATGATGAACCAATTCCCAGTGAGTGCCTGGGTAGGGCACTGAGGTGGGGGGTTGGGGCACCAAACCAGCATGGTGTATGACTGCCTCTCATTTGCACCAGCCAACAAATGCACTAGTGAGATTGGACTTGACTACAACCACTCAAGAGAGAGAGAGAGGGAGAGAGAGTACTCTAAAAGCTGAAGTGAAGGAAAATGACCCATTAGAACAATGTATTAATTATTTCAATCCTACATTTTACATGTAGTCATTTAGCTGACACTTTTATCCAAAGCGACTTAAATTGTGTACAGCAGGAGGGATACACGGGTAAGTGATATTGTTCGTCAAACAGTGTCGAACATGAGTGCTACCCTTTGACATATTTAGCATAGTAGGTAGTAGATTGTGGTATAGACATAGTAGCATAGTAGATAGTAGATTGTGGTATAGACATAGTAGATGGTAGTATAGACATAGTAGCATAATAGTAGAAGACTGTAAGAACTTTTTTTAGTTTTTTTTATTAATAATAATAAATTAAAACAGAATCTCTTTAGAGGCAACGAGAAACAAAACGTACTGCAAGATTAGACGATACTTCATGTAAACAAAATTGTAGGCCCTGCACAGGTTCGGTACGTACCTCGGTTTTGAAGTCACGGGTCGGTACGGGTTTTCGGTACAGTGGGGGAAAGTTTGACTTTCCATGTTCCACTCAGGGGTGATGTAGTGTGCACTAGTAATTAATAGGGATGCACCGATCTGATATTGGTATCGGCCGCCGATATCAGGGTCCAACCATTTTTATTAGTATATTTGTTTCTCTGGCCGAACAACGTTAATGGGTCTCATTCTCCAACAGACTTACGACAAAAAGGGCTTTCTCTTCTTAGGGCCATTTGAGACCTTTTCGGGCAAGACATGAATATAGACAATATATTATAATATAATATTAATTATATATGTTTTATTGGGACGGTTGGTGAATCCCAAAATCGGCCCGAAAAGGTCTCAAAGGGCCCCAAGAGAAAGCCCTTTTTGTCGTAAGTCATTGGTGAATGAGACCCAATGTTATTAATCCTGCGGCCGCGCTTTATTTAAAAACAGCCAATCAAATCCCCATCAATGGAAAATGAACCTGCCCATACCCATGCTGATTGGTCCTTGTGCAAGACTAGAAAGTGGGGATCTTTGATTAACACAATCTCTGCCACGCAATATGAGCATCTTAAACCGCTGTAAGCCTATGGAGTCGCTCACCTTCTTTGCAGGGTTATAACTATTTAAATAGTATAGCTATATCTACATTACTATGGCCCATTCGACATCGGGTATCCATCGTTCAGGATGTGGGAACGTTATATTTTTCCATTCATACATTGTCGTTTAATACCGTCGTGAATATAAGTATGTTTTTAGAGTGGTCTGCGGTAAATCCTAGAACGCGAGTTATAGGCCCTGATGCATATTATACTTAATCGATTGGCATTTCGTCCCTATACACGCTACAATTAAAATGTAAAATTCATGAAGGCGGCTGGGTGGCGAAGCGGACTAAGCGCTCGTCACCAACGCGAGAGACACTGGTATCGAATCCGGCTGTCAGCGTTGCCTCCGGCTTGGCCTGGCCGTCATACTGACTCAATTGGCAGAGTCAGCGGGAGGGAAGCCGGTGGGTGGGTCCGGGTCGTTGTAAACAGCGACTCCTACAGTTCGGTCGGCGCGTCTGCACAGCGAGGGAAGGATCTGGAGGGAGGTAGTGTGACCTTCCACACGTTACACTCTCCCAGTGAGAGTCCGCGCTTTGTGAAAAGAAGTGGTGGGCTGGGTACACAATACATGTGTCGGAGGAAGCATGTGATAAGTCTCTGCCCTCCCAGACCGACTGTAGGGGGTAGAGTGCGCAACGACCAGGAAGGGGATTGGGAATTGGCATAACGACTAACATTGGGAGGGGAGAAAAACCTAAAAAGAAGGGGGGGGGGGGGAAGATTTAAAAAAAAATTATAATAATTCAAATGCATATGATCGGTATATATTATGCTCCATCATGCATGAAGGAAATGGGGGGGGGGGGGGGTCGTTTCTGATTAATTGATTGTCAATAACGGCTTTCTTTAGTTCAACATCATACGCTGATCAGATGGATAGCAATAAAAGAAATGGACAATCAAGCTGGAATTAACGTTAGATTCCTCTTACCTCTGGCCGATGATACTGGAGGAAAAATATTCCAATTATTTGATTGCCATCTGCTAGATCGTATGTCCATTTGGCCAACACCATAAACTCCAAAAGCATAATGATTCTTGCGTCTCAAAGGCGATTCAATGCACTCGACTGTTCATCTGGATTCAGGTTACAAGAAAACTGCGCCGGGACGACATTCACAGATGCACAGAGTCATACTTCCTGTAGAAAGTACGTGCAACATCGGCCGAAATCCACCAGGCGGCGGTATCGGGCCGTTGCAATCACAGACAGAGTGTCAGAGTTTCCCAGAGCCTTGGTGGATGAATTATGAATGGAAATAGCGAATAAAAGAAATAACGATCACAATAACGAGTTTACTCGTTGTTGGCGTTATTCGATTGGACGGCAATAATGAGTATACTAGTATAATTTCTGGGTACTTTTTACACCCCTGCTAGCTAGCTAGCTGTCTGGATTCCATCAGTGACACAGTGACTCTCTAGCTGGCTGTCTGGATTCTATCAGTGACACAGTGACTCTCTAGCTGGCTGTCTGGATTCTATCAGTGACACAGTGACTCTCTAGATAGCTGTCTGGATTCTATCAGTGACACAGTGACTCTCTAGCTGGCTGTCTGGATTCTATCAGTGACACAGTGACTCTCTAGATAGCTGTCTGGATTCTATCAGTGACACAGTGACTCTCTAGCTAGCTGTCTGGATTCTATCAGTGACACAGTGACTCTCTAGCTGGCTGTCTGGATTCTATCAGTGACACAGTGACTCTCTAGCTAGCTGTCTGGATTCTATCAGTGACACAGTGACTCTCTAGCTAGCTGTCTGGATTCTATCAGTGACACAGTGACTCTCTAGCTGGCTGTCTGGATTCTATCAGTGACTCTAGCTGGCTGTCTGGATTCTATCAGTGACTAGTCTCTAGCAAGCTTTCATGATGAATTGAAAATGGGGGACCCTGATGTAAACAAGACGAAAAATTGTCTCTGGTCTGCATCCCCTTAACAATTGTGTGTATTGAGCCGTACTGTATTGTACCCATTCTGCAATCAGTTAATAAAATGTTCAATCAATAGCCGTCTGGATTCCATCAGTGACACGGTGACTCTCTAGCTAGCCGTCTGGATTCCATCAGTGCTCCAAGGACCCAATTCTCCTCCATTTGTTTATGTAATTATGGAGGAAAAATAACACTGCATTTCTTTTTTTAATTCCTACTTTTCCAGAAGGTTAAAATTCACTCCCAAAACTCAACAGTGCAGCCAACACCCAAAGACAGAAATCAGGCTGGTGGTTTCCGAGGGCAAAGCTGAGCTTGTGGCGTTGTGGGTTCAAATCCAGCTTGCTCACCAGTGTCTTGTGACACAAACTTTCTGATCTCTCCTGTGTAGACCCTTTTCAGAGGAATTCTGTAGGAGGAACAGTGTATTTCCTGTCAGCTATTGTACTAGCAAACACTGCAACAGGAAATAAACCCGGGCCAATTTTGAATGTTTATGTTGTGAAGGTATATTCAACATCTACAGCAGATGTACATACTGTACAAAGAAATAATCGTGCAAAATAATTCCATGAGATTCTGTAAGAAAGGGAAATGGAGAGCAATCTCTGGACTCATCACACAGCTGTTGGGGAAAGGAACGTGGAGCTGAGCTGGCAATGTGGGATGTGTGTGTGTGTGTGTGTGTGTGTATTAGGGATGTCCCGATACGGATACCAGTACCACAGGGTCTGATACTGTGCTCATGTACTCGTAAAACCATTCAGATACTAATACATTCAGATACTAATACTAACTAAGTGCCATGTTTGTTCAGGAAAACACAAAATTTAATGTAAAAAAATCTTATTATATTTATATTATTTTAACTTAAAATGTCAACAGTGTCATGTTTATTTAATTTGTTACAGTCAGAGTGAGGAACATAAAACTTGTCAATGTTAAAACTGTAATGGTATTATTAAGTACTCATATCGTAAGGCTATCCTATAACCCTAGTTATATGAATACTGGCTGAGCATCTCGCTCTGCCTTCTGAGATATCATTATCTCCAGCACCTACTGTGCCACGGAAACCAAAACACATGCACCCACTTGTACGTGACTACGCCACTCCCCTGCGTGCCCCTATAACAGGCAGGAAGTGGTCACGCCTCACCCTTCCAAGTTCGAATTCCATACGCGGAAAACATCCAAGGGACCTCAGGGCACTGAAGAGCGAGACGCTCAGCCAGTATTCATATAACTAGGGTTATAGGATAACCTTACATTATATTTCATTACTGGCATCATGTCTCGCTCTGCCTTCTGAGATAAAGGGCAGAGTGGACGCGTGGCCACGACAAATGCACCCCCTGAGGGGCCGTAAGCCCCAGCCAGGGAGGAGGGGAGTCCCGTCCACCCGCCAGTCCTAACAAAGGGGGGGAGGCAGTCAACTACAACCAAAGTGCGAAAAAATGGGAACCAGGCACCCCCGAATGCACAGCACAAGCTGGACCACGCGTGACACAGCACTCCGCGGTCCACACCCACACACTCCTGCTAGCCCACCTGATGGCGGGATGCAGGAGAGGTCCCGGACCTCAGGACCGCCTGGGAAACAGAACCCCAGTCATGTCCATGAGGTAAAACCTAACGAAAAGACTCGGGGAGGACCAGGAGGCCGCAGCACAGATGTCCTCCACCAAGGCCCCCCCCAACAGGGCAGCAGAGGCTGCCACACCACGAGTGGAGTGCGCCCTGACGCCCCCGGGGGGAACCTGTCCAGCCAACGTGTAGCAAAGGGCAATGCCCTCGCACAACCAATGTGACAGGCGCTGCTTGGACAGCGCCTTACCCGCGCAAGGGCCACTGTAACAAACAAACAGTTGATCAGAAGCCCTGAGATCCTGCGTGCGACTAAGGTAAACCCCCAGTGCACGGAGAGAACACAACAGGTGAAGGCTCGCCTCCAACCCACTAGCGTGAGGAGGAGGATGAAACGCCTGAATCACAATATCCCTGGAGCGAAAAGAGCTCCGGATAGTCTTTGGCACGAAGACCGGATTAGGCCTCAGATTCGCACCGCTATTGGCCCGAAATAGACAGGCACTCAGGCCGCACCGAGAGAGCACACAGCTCACCCACGCGCTTAGCGGAGGTGATGGCCAAAAGTTACACGGTCTTAAAAGACAGCCGATCCAATGGCGCCTGCTCAAGAGGCTCAAACGGGGCCTCCGACAACCGGCCCAGGACCAGTTGGAGTCTCCCACTCTGACAGCGCTTAACAGGTTGTTTGACGGTCAACATTCTGAACCTTCTCGCCACAATCAGCCGATTGAACGCAGACAGGTCAGTATAGGTCTGACACCTCCCGATTTCTTGGGCACCAGAAAATACCGGGAGTAAACGCCACACATCGCGTCCTCCCTTGGGACCACGACGATGGCCTGCTTCGCCAACAGAGATTGGATCTCGTCGGCCAGGGTTGTCACTGCTGCGGACCCTGACAAAAGGGTCTGTACCAAACCCGAAAACGGAGGGTGGGGTTGTGCAAACTGTAACACAAGCCTCATCCTCAGCGTTCTCTCCATCCACCTCGACATATGGCACTCCTGTAACCATACGTGATGATAATACCAAAGCGCACCCACAGCCAACTGGCACTGGTCCGCCAGGAACCGTAGATAGGTGGCCCAGTCCCTCCCGCTGTGCGTTGCCAACCCTGGACTCGCCAACCGCGCGAGCAGGGTGTCTCGCGGAGCCGGGATATCGCACCCCGACTATCAACGAGGCATTCGCACCCAAGGGGGGACCCCGACAGAAAGGGCTGGCCTGATACGGGGAGAGGGGCCATCACCCCTGGTGACATAGGCTCCCCCAGCATAAACTGCTGAGGACAGCCTGCTCTGCAGCTGGACATGCTTGGTGTGTGGTCCCCACGCTGCCCGATAGGCGGGCATTCCGGGCAGGTTTCTCAACGAGGGGACAGAGCTTGTCGAAGGAGGATGCAAGGGCTGAGAGGAGGGTGGAGGTTGCCATCTCTGTGGGGAGAGCAGAGAAGGTGTCACTCAAAGGTAGAGCGGATATTATGTCAGAGGAGAGGGTGGAGGGGGATAGGGAGGGCAGGTTGCGTCTGAGTGAGACGGTTTGAGTTGGGGTGAAGACTTTTCGGTTAAGCATGAGAGTTAGTGAGGAATGGTCAGATACATGTAGGGGAGTTACCGTGGTGTTAATGATGCTGGAGTTACGGGAAAATATGAGATCCAAGGAGTTGCCTGCTTTGTGGGTGGGAGGCATGGCAGTGGGAGTCAGGTAAAATTGTTGTAGGAGGGAGACCACTGGGACCGACTGAGATGAGTCAGGCAGGTTGAAGTCGCCCAATAGAAGGAGCGGGGTACCATCTTCCGGTAAGGAGCTTAGAAGCATGGCCAGCTCATCTGTGAAGTGATCGAGGGGACCTGGAGGGCGATAGAGTGTAACAATGGTGAGATTGAAAGGATTAGAGACAGATACTGCATGATATTCGAGGGAGGAGAGTGACAGTTCTGGGAGTTGCGTTAGGTTTGTAGCCCATGAAGGAGATGTCATGAGGCCAGTGCCTCCACCCCGTCTGGAGGGTCGAGGTGTGTGAGTGAAGTTATAGTTTGTAGATAATGCTGCAGGTGTTGACGAGTTATTGGGGGTTATCCAGGTCTCAGTTAGAGCCAGGAGCTGCAGATTTAGACTATGGGCGTAGGCAGTAATGAAGTCAGCTTTCCACAAGGGGAGATTGCTCCAACCAAAGATGCCTGTGAACAAGCGTTGACAGCATCCTAGCCCTCCCTGCGGTTATAGCTTGCGGCTGGATCAAAAGCTGAATAGCCTCAAAAACCTGTGCGATGTTTTTGACGTCAGGTGGCCCTAAGGCCCCACCACCAGAAACCATTTTGGACAGAAAAGCAGCCAATTGAGCAATGTTATTGGTTGCTGCTAAATTCTGTCCCGCGGCGGTATAAGCTTCATCAGCCCACTCAGCCACCTGCCGGGCCGACTCGCCCTCGGCTTCCGGGTGGGACACCGTTCAACCATGCCAGGGCAAAGGACAGATGCTACCTGCTCCTCTAAGCACGGCACACCTGTCCTGGGCCCCGTCGTCAGCCCATCCACCCGTGTAAAGGGTAAATAAGCCTCAGCTAAGCCCCCAACATCAGACACCGATTGACCTTCAGCAATGAAACAGTTAAGAGGAGGGAAGAGTGGAGACAGCCCCGGCGGGGCACATGGGAACGGCGCCCCAAACATCTTAGCATTAGCATCAGCTGCGCGCTAGGATACTTGGAAAAACATCCAACAGTGAGTCATGATGACCACTCTTATCCAAATATCCCGCCCCCCCGCGCCAATACATCGCCCGGTCGTCTCACGAGACAACGAGCAGTATTAAACATGCCAGTACCAATGCCCGCCAGCGCAGGTCCTACCTGGGCGCGACGTGGCTCGACTGCCAAGCGCCGCGCGAAGTCCATCGGTCCGCTGTCAAATGACGAGGAAAACCCAGGATAGGACCGCCGTGCTGTCTGGACGTGCCCGAGAAGGTGCCAGGGGCTGGCGTACGTCTGGCGAAAGCCCAACATTGCGTAATTTCTCCCTACGCTTCATAACAAAATTCCACCTGTTCGCAAATGCACATGCGCAGCTTCCACGTTTGGAAAAGAATGAGGAAGGGTGAGGGCGTGACCACTTCCTGCCTGTTATAGGGGCACGCAGGGGAGTGGCGTGGTCACGTACAAGTGGGTGCATGTGTTTTGGTTTCCGTGGCACACTAGGTGCTGGAGATAATGATATCTCAGAAGGCAGAGCGAGACGCGATGCCAGTAATGAAATATAACAGTACTCTGTATCTGCAAGTACCCAAATGTAACTAGGCCTACTTGTACTTGGTCTGAAGAAAAGTGGTATCGGGACACCCCTAGTATATACATGTATTACATATATGTGTGTGTGTGTGTGCGTGCGTGTGCACGTGTTACAATCTCCCTTCATTCACACTCATGTGGACTCAGCAGGGGGGCTTTCTCACCCTGCTCTGGTTAAATGAAACCCCATTGGGCCCCCGTTGACCTAGGCTTCGATCCTGCCAACAGCACACTCACCCTGTTCACACTCTCTGAGGGCGAGCCTTTTCGCTTTTCAGCGCCGTGACAACAGCCTACCGCGTCGCGCCTCCTCAAAGCACCGGCCAATCGCCCACTTTCCTCCATTCCCCCACTATCCAATGGGAGAGGTCGGAGTGAGGCTGTTTATTTATTTTTTTATTATTATTCGCCCACTTTGCTCCATTCCCCCACTATCCAATGGGAGAGGTCGGAGTGAGGCTGTTTATTTTTTTTATTATTATCTTTTTTTAACATATGCAGACATTGTCCAGACTCCAGAGCTGTCGATAATCTTGTCATATTATTCAAAAGAGTACACATTTTATCCCAAAATCTTTTAGATTACAATTATATAATGGTGGATGACTGTATAGTAAAGATCCATACCTTTGCATGAATCCACAATGGTATACCTCCATACTCAGTAATACCTTCCTATTCAGTATACCTCCATATTCAGTATAGCTTCATATTCAATATACCTCCATATTCAGTATACCTTCATATTCAGTATACCATCATATTCAATATACCTCCATATTCAGTATAGCTTCATATTCAGTATAGCTTCATAATCAGTATACCTTCATATTCAGTATACCTTCATATTCAGTATAGCTTCATAATCAGTATAGCTTCATAATCAGTATAGCTTCATAATCAGTATAGCTTCATAATCAGTATACCTTCATAATCAGTATACCTCCCTAACCTACTCCCTATCCCATTTCTGCAGCACAAACTTGTAATTCAGTCGCTAATATTGTTAAAAAGATAAATTAAATGTGTAATGTTCTGGACTGGTAATAATGCATTTTCCTCAGTAGTCGTGGTGGCAGTCATGTTCTTACTGTAGTGGCCCAACACTGACGGATGAATGAATAGATTCCACACCGTCAGAACAACAGAGAGGTGACATTCCCTGTTTAGAAGCTACAGCCTCGGTGACGGGAGGCACCGTGATCTAATAATACTATTGAATGCCGTTAATACTGTGTGCTTAAAAAAAAAAATAAACCTGCATCTCCAAAATGTAAACTATTTGAGAATCAGGAAAAACAAACTTGTTGACATTTGCTTATGTTCAAGTTTCAAGTTCAAGTTTCTTTAATAGTTGTCATACAGAAGTACAGAATACTTTTATACAAAATGCTTCTTACTGTTACGCTCCAGAGACTGTGCTAGACAAGATAAGTATGAAATAAAATAGTATAGCATGTAATAGAAGTAAAAATAGAAGTCACAGTGTTCAGTATAGACATATGTACAATGTTCGATGCAGAATAGAAGTAACTGAGTTACCATACAATATACAATATACTATGCAATGTACTAATATACAATACTATATAGTGCAAAGCAGAAATGGGATGAGGTACAATTTAGGTACAATTTACAGTAAGGTGTACGAGTTGTAGTGCAAATCCTTTACCAATAAATATAAAGTGTGTTTAGGTGATCTAAAGTGTGGAGAGTGAGTGCTGCAGTGTGTTGTTTGTTTAAAGTGAGTGTGTGCGTGTGGATGCGTGTGCTGTGTGCATTTGATGGTTGTTGCATAGTGTTTATTGTTCGTTGAGCAGCCTTATGACACAGATTTTTTTTTTACTGCGATCCAAGGGTCAGGAGACGTTTATTCTGAGGGATAATGTCAGCTGTTAATTACATGAAAATAAGTGATATGAGGTCTATCTACACGCATAACACTTAACGATAAACGAGGAAGTTATTTATGATACAGAAACTCACAGCTAGTGACAATGGTATAGAAACACAATAACATATTTATTCTTTAGTGCTACGCTGCTCTTGAGCCACGACAATGAATAGAAAATCTCATTTCAGCACGACAACAAAAACGCATGTCGTTGCTAGTACTAACTAGCTTATGCGGAACACAAACCGTGATCTCGCACACAGCATTAAAGGGGAACTATCTTATAAATGGCCTTTTTGAGTGTTTAGCATTGTTTCCTAGCTATGTGAACTTATATTAATATGATCTATGTCTCAAAATTCTCATATTGGTGCATTCTTCCAATTCTCCTCTCACAATATTCACCCTCACTGAACTGAGTCATCTGAAAATGTGCCTATCTGTGATGTCATAAAGACACCGCTGCATGTTAATGTTGAGATACAAGATGAGCTGCACACAGTGGCACCTGCACCTGCACCTGCAGCCCAGGCTCAAAACGGCTCGAGATCTTGAGGTAGAAAAATGCTGTTTTTGAGGACTTGATTAGAAATACAAAACAATGAATAAAAAAAATATATATATTACAGAGGTGTTCCAGACTCACAGGAATTGTGTAAAAGTGCCCAAATAGTGAAAGAAATAGTAAAATAGTTCCCCTTTAAGTTAACAAAGTGACCTATATATATATATTGTTATGCAGTGGCGTCCGCGGCTAATTTGAACATCCAACGCACAGGCTTTAGTAGCGCTCGTAGCAACCGCCTGTCGTCAATGTGAAAAATATTGTCATGTAGCTACTAGCTAGCTAGGTAAATGGACACAAGGCCTGAATGAATAATAATAATTCATTTATTTTGTATAGCACTTTTCAATGACCCAAAGTCGCTGACAATAGGCAAAAAGCAAAGAAACATAGAACCACAGGGAACAATATGAATACACAAGAACATAAAACCACAAGTAACAGACAACAAATACAGGAGCCAGTAGGAGAGACAGTCGGGAAGTAAGTAAGGGAGGGAGGGGGGGGGGGGGGCAGGAGAGAATGAATGAGGAGGAAATAGTGGGGGTGGGCTTTGAGCACCTCTGCATCCAGTTATAACGTGAGCTGTAGTGGCAGCAGCCTGGCTGTCACCGTGCGACGCAGCTGAGATCACGAGATTCTGTGTAACAAAACCATCTGGTGCATCAGGTTAGCCAGGCTGGGCTGGATATGATACACAGTCAGCAGAAGCAGAAGGCCTGTAGGCTAAACGCAGCCCAAGAGGCATCACTACTACTATGTTACTATTTACTATGTTATCGTGTCAGTTTGGGAACGCGCATGGAAGTCTGTTAAAAGAATATATACAGAGAGAGAGCAGCAATGCATGATGAAATCTCTTCTCATACTGGAGGAAATCAAGAACTACACTGTGTTCTGGAATTTTTACTTTTTGCTTTGGATCTTCAAGGGAATAGATTCCCTGCACCACAGAAGAAGACAAAGCAAGTAGTGCGAGTGTGTGTTGCCTTGCCTTTATTAAATTCAAGATACATGATGCTACAAAACACTACTGCTTCAAACTTGTATAAGGATCCTTATCCTGACAAATGGTTATTATTATGTTCTTTCCATATACTTCACATTTAACCCTTAGGTCACCAGGAGTGTTGACCAAGAGGAAGAGCACATTCCTATTGTGACTATAGGCTGCTTGATTATGGTCAAAATAAATAAATCGTGATAATTTTAATTGATATCATTACACAATTATTAAACACAATTACTCATTGATTGGAGAACATCATATGACGACTGAATGCGTTTTACCTTTCTTCTCGACCAAAGGCTGCCTTTCTGTAATTTTCTACAAATTACCGAAGACATTTCAAAATAAGTAACTGGAGACACGCGGCAGTTCGACTCTCAACGTGAGCTGAAACTACCGTTTGGGCTTGGGGGGGGGGGGGGGGGGGCGGAGCGCACGTCTATGAAAGGAAGGGTGCGCTGCATTTACAACAAGACAAAATAAAAGTAACATGGAATGTGGCACAATAATAGTTTCTCGAAACTCGATTAATCGTCCCGGCCACAATTGTGAATTTGTGATGTATGAAAAACGCACTCTTTTCACTAGATCAGTAGAGAC
The DNA here is from genome assembly GCF_963971535.1 of Notolepis coatsorum. Taxonomy (NCBI): domain Eukaryota; kingdom Metazoa; phylum Chordata; class Actinopteri; order Aulopiformes; family Paralepididae; genus Notolepis; species Notolepis coatsorum. The sequence continues at coordinate 40,991,075 of NC_140170.1, read as the reverse complement.
AGGCTAGTTGATTATGAAGAACGCTCCCTTACTGAACCATGATAACCAACTAAGAACACCTTCTAAGACCACCGAGTGGCCACACAGAAAGTAGTCGTTAGCTGCAGGGGAGGTTAAAAACAGTACATCTCGTATTTTGGTACAAGGGGAAAATAACCTTTGAAAAGGTCACATATTGTAGATATAGGGAGATTCCCATTTCTTTCTCGATTAGAAAGCAGGTCTAGGTGCCACTGCTATATAAATACAGCAAAAAGTATCAAAACGCTCAGTCCACAGAGAAATACCACACAGCCCCGGATTCAGAAACTCTGCCTTTAATTAAATGAGCGGTTTGGACTTCCGTGCGGACCGGCATCGACATCAGACGGTACTACAGGCCTTAGCCGGCAGTCACCGCGAGGACCCGCCCCCTACCTGCTATATTTGTGAGGTGGCGACCCAGTTTAGCACAGCACACCGCCAAGTAGGACAGGGCCGCTGGGTCTTTCACACAACCTTCACGCCATGCCTAACCTTTCAGGAAAGATATGGGTGAGACAGGGACAGGGACAGAGAGAGAGAGAGAGAGAGAGAGAGAGAGAGAGAGAGAGAGAGAGAGAGAGAGAGAGAGAGAGAGAGAGCGAGCGTAAGCGAGAGAGAGTGGGAGACAGACAAAGTAAGAGAGACAGACAGAGTGAGAGAGAGAGAGACACAGACAGTGAGAGAAAGAGAGGAGAGAGAGAGAAAGAGAGACAGACAGTGAGAGAAAGAGAGAGAGAGAGAGAGTGAGCAAGAGAGAGATACAGAGAGAGTGAGAGTCCAGTCTTTAGTGGCCAGTAAGGCTGCCACACCCAGCCATACTGGTCCCAGCCTGCATTGTTCTAGTGCAGCTGGCCACCGTTGTCTTACTGCCGTGTCTCCCTCTCTCTCTCTCTCTCTCTCTCTCTCTCACACACACACAAGCACTGCAGCGCAGTCTCTGCAGATCACAGGGAAGACTAGATGCGCGTGTGTGTGTGTGCGTGCGTCTGTGTGTGTGTGTGCGTGCGTGCGTGCGTGCGTGTGCTGTCTGTCAGTCTGCCTCAGTCAGTGTATGCGTATTCAAATTCCTCTTGTGTGTGTGTGGTGGGGACTGTAGCCGGTAGCCATAGCAGTCTGTAGTGCGTCAGCATGTGGCTAGACTGGCTACATCTGAACACCCGGAGACACCCTATGGTACCACTACCTACCTACCCACTTTAAACTACCCGACTAAAACACCACCAGCACACAGACGATACCAGTATGAGAGAGAGCGAAGTACTTATTATCAAGGAGGACAGTAATTCATTTCCTGTGGTGATTGAAAACCTCCACCAGTCCTCCAGCGCTAAATAGCGTTGCCTCCCAGTCCCCACCCTGCTCTGCAGGCGCCCCGTCAGGATGCGTTGGAAGGACCTCACTGCAGACGCACGAGAGAGAGACGGGACATTACAGGCTGCCTGCCTGCGAGCCCTAAATGACATGGTGCCAATAGAGTGAGTTTTTCTTTAGTCCTGGCTCCGCGTGCCTCGCCCACCCCCCAGACCTTTCCTCTTGCGGGCATGTTGTCAAGAGGAGACATGATGACCGCAGCCGATTCCGCTGAACTAGAACCGTCAATTCATACGGCGACTCCATCAATCTTGTGGGCCTCGGAGAGAGAAAGCACTGGCGTTCACTGAAGCAAGTCTTTTTTTTTCACGTACAAGTTGAAGAGACAGAGAGAGGTATACGTTTATGAACGACATCATGTCCCACCCCAACCTAAAATAGAGATGAAAAATGTACGCGTGTGATCATTAATTTATAATGTTATATAATGCATTCCTTTTTTTAAATGTGGATGCCTTCTAGTCATGACCCTTCACCCCTCACTTTCTGTCCGTGAGCTGGTTGGAAGGATTAGGGTTTAAGGTAAGAGACAGGTTTACAAACAACTTTTTAGATGAAAATTATGAAGTTACACAACCTTTGCAATGTACAGTAGCCACCAATTACATGACAAATTCACTTCCAGGTCACAGCTAAGGTTCTTCCAGGCCATGGGAGCTAAGGTTCTTCCAGGCCATGGGAGCTAAGGTTCTTCCAGGCCATGTGAGTTAAGGTTCTTCCAGGCCATGGGAGCTAAGGTTCTTCCAGGCCATGGGAGCCAAGGTTCTTCCAGGCCATGGGAGCTAAGGTTCTTCCAGGCCATGGGAGCTAAGGGTCTTCCAGGCCATGGGAGCTAAGGGTCTTCCAGGCCATGGGAGCTAAGGTTCTTCCAGGCCATGGGAGCTAAGGTTCTTCCAGGCCATGGGAGCTAAGGTTCTTCCAGGCCATGGGAGCCAAGGTTCTTCCAGGCCATGGGAGCCAAGGTTCTTCCAGGCCATGGGAGCTAAGGTTCTTCCAGGCCATGGGAGCTAAGGTTCTTCCAGGCCATGGGAGCTAAGGTTCTTCCAGGCCATGGGAGCTAAGGTTCTTCCAGGCCATGGGAGCCAAGGTTCTTCCAGGCCATGGGAGCTAAGGTTCTTCCAGGCCATGGGAGCTAAGGTTCTTCCAGGCCATGGGAGCTAAGGTTCTTCCAGGCCATGGGAGCTAAGGTTCTTCCAGGCCATGGGAACTACGGTTCTTTCAGGCCATGGGAGCTAAGGTTCTTCCAGGCCATGGGAGCTAAGGTTCTTCCAGGCCATGGGAGCTAAGGTTCTTCCAGGCCATGGGAACTACGGTTCCTTCAGGCCATGGGAGCTAAGGTTCTTCCAGGCCATGGGAACTACAGTTCCTTCAGGCCATGGGAGCTAAGGTTCTTCCAGGCCATGGGAACTACAGTTCCTTCAGGCCATGGGAGCTAAGGTTCTTCCAGGCCATGGGAACTACAGTTCCTTCAGGCCATGGGAGCTAAGGTTCTTCCAGGCCATGGGAACTACGGTTCCTTCAGGCCATGGGAGCTAAGGTTCTTCCAGGCCATGGGAACTACAGTTCCTTCAGGCCATGGGAGCTAAGGTTCTTCCAGGCCATGGGAACTACAGTTCCTTCAGGCCATGGGAGCTAAGGTTCTTCCAGGCCATGGGAACTACGGTTCCTTCAGGCCATGGGAGCTAAGGTTCTTCCAGGCCATGGGAACTACAGTTCCTTCAGGCCATGGGAGCTAAGGTTCTTCCAGGCCATGGAATTATCTCATATTCTCCTGTCACTCAAAGATATCTCACTCTTTCCACCCCTTGTTTTTATTCTCCACATCTGTCCCAGTCTGTGGGCAGCACAGGAGGACGGAGGGAACATGGCAGGCAGTGCTACAAACTGAGGAGGAGGCCCACGAGGACGGGCCCACTCCCTCCCCAGCTGCTACCTGCTGCCTGATGCAACAGAGACAACATCCTTCCATGTGCATCTGCACAACCTCTGACTGTGTCAAAATGACTACAGCAACAAAAGGAGTGGATGAGAGTTTCATTCCAAAGTGAACATTTTATCCATATAATAGGTTGGATTGTAGTGAAGTTATTGGCCAACTAAAGCACTTTTACAAACTGTAGACACAGGATGTCCCAATACCAATTCCAGGGTCCAATACTGTGCTCCTGTACTCGTAAAACTACTCAGCGCCATGTTTGTTCAGGAAAACACAAAGTTAAATGTTACAAATTTAAAATAGTTATTATACTTGTTTTATTTTATACAATTTTAACTTACAATGTCAGCAACAGCGTCATGTTGTATATTTAATTCGTCAGAAAGTGAGGAACATTTGATGAAAATAAAACATGTTATCAAAGTCATTGTTAGAACTGCAATGGTATTAATAATAATAATAATAATAATAGATTAAATTTGTACCGCACTTTATATTCGCGAGAATCTCAGAGTGCTACAGGAGATATAGACAAAAAGTTAAATGAATAAAACAATTAAAATGAATAAAAACAATTAAAATGACTAACAACCGATGAAATGGAAGGACATAAGAGTAAAATAAAATAAAATAATAATAAAATGAATAGAAGTAAAAATAAAAGTAAAAGAAAAATTCAGGCAAAAGCCTTGCTAAAAAGAAATGTTTTTAGGCCCCTTTTAAAAGCCTCGACGGACTGTGGTGCTCTCAGGTGGATGGGGAGAGCATTCCACAGTCTGGGTGCGGCGGAGCAGAAGGCTCGATCGCCCATGGTGTGCAGCTTAGTCCTGGGGGCTTTGAGGAGGTAGGCTGTGTCGGAGCGGAGGTATTAAGTACTCATATCGGTACACGGTATCGGCAAGAACCCAAATGTAAGTAAGAAAAGTGGTATCGGGACATCCCTATACAGCCCCCCCCCCCCCCCACTGCTTTGGAAAGAAAGCCTTCATTTTCACAACAAGAAAGCCTTTCAGCCGTTGTGCCTAAAAGTGGCCCACTGCCATAGCATGAGGTTAAATGAATAATACAAGGAGATGTGAGAACTGATAATAGATGCAGAAATTCACTGAGGGCTCGGCTTTGAACAGCAGAAAGAATAGCAAACAAGCAGCGCCCTGCTAAGAATCAGGCCATGTTGTGAAATCAAAAGCGGTTCTGAATATCATCCTGACAATCTGTGCCAGTGACACATTCTCTACTGTAGCGAGTGGCTGCTTTGAAGAAGAGGGCAGCAGGAAAAAAGGGAATTGAATCTAACATGTTTGAACAGACGACGTGCAGGAGAGCGGTACGATTTCCCCCCTTATCTTTTTTTTTTTTTTTCAGTTTTAGCTATTTCTTAAGCTTTGCTTTGAGCGCTGAACTCGACAGTAAGCCTAAGAAGACACAAGTAATATGTTCTCAACAATCAGCGGGCAGAGGCTTTAAAAGAAACCGCCGTCTTCATGGGAGATTCTCTCTCTGTGTTAGGCCGGTCCCATTCAAGTGTAGTGTAGTAAAAAAAAAAAAAAAAAAGGGCTGTACGTTGAACACGCTCGCAAGGCACCATTCATCACAGTCCCGACAAGGTCAGGCTGTCACTTTGTGACAAATCATTTGGCCTGGAGAGCCTATAGGTCTGCTCGTCACATGAGCGTCACAGACCACCAACACCTGCAGGACCTTCAGGTCAGCATTACTGTTTAGTGTTTACAAGAACAACTATAGGGGGTTATTATCACACAGTCATCGGGTTGCCACTAAATAGTCCTTTAATCCTTTTTAAAAAGATTATAAAAGCCACGTCTACTTTACTAGTTTGTATACAGGAAGGCGTTTCCATTGCCCATTGCACTTGAAAGATAATTCATGCGCGTCGACACGCCTGCCCTGCACAACAAGGAATTCTGAAGTCAGCGTATCAAGATAAAAATACACCTCAGTATAAATTGTATAGGCTTAGTTTGTTTAATAGATCATTAATGGATTGTAGTGAAGTTATTAGTCAACTAAAGCACTTTTACAAATTCTGAAATGAAGCAATACTCTTATAACAATGTAAAAAAAAATATATATACAGTATATATATATAATAATGTTACGTTCCAGCATGTGGCTGTTTTTTGTTTGTTTTTTTCTCTCACTCACTCACTCCACCTGCTACTCTGATCCAGGTTCCTGTCGTTCACCGAGACGGAGACACCAATAGGAACTAGGGGTGTAAAGGTACATGTATCCGTACCGAACCGAACCGTTTCAGTGTGTACCGTACCGTACCGAACGGCTGTGTAGTGTACCGAACGAATACAACGGTATGTTAACCACTAACGAGTCGACCGCCCACCGGTGGCTGTTTTTTCACAATCTAATATAATTATTATTATTTAAAAAATTATTTACAAGTCGATTATTAATTTCAATATAGAATATTCGTTGACAGCCCTACAATTACAATTAGTTACTGCACACTACATCACCCCTGAGTGGAACATGGAAAGCCAAACCTTCCCCCACTGTACCAAAAACCCGTACCGAACCTTGACTTCAAAACTGAAGTACGTACCGTACCGTGGTTTTTGTGTACCGTTACACCCCTAATAGGAACCCAGCCAGTAATCAATCAATCCACCAGTTGGCCAATCAGAAGCCCTCCTCTTGTTTTAAAACCATGTGGCACTTCCCGTTTCTTCCCCTTTGTCTCTGGTTTGCTGTTGGTTTGATGTTTGTATGTAACTCAGTTAGCCAACTCAGTAAAAGTGTGTGTGTTGGGAATTGGAGCATGTAAGGGGCCCAATCAATTTGGTGCTACACGTGTAGTATATTGTCTAGACACACTAGGTCACTCAGGAGTGATGCCACCCATTGTATGTTTTGGACATGTTATGTATATGTTGGTTAGTTAGTGTAGAGTAAGGACAGGGGTGTACAGTGCGACATATATGTTGCACGTGCGACACTGACGTCAGTCTGTGCGATGAATGAATTGACTTCACTAGCACGGGTGCGATGGCCCGTGGCGCAAAAAAAAAAGTGTGACGGTAAATGAATGGACCACGGCGCTATCCACTTGGTACTTGTAGTCTTGTGCGATTAAATACAATGTCCCTTCTGCGTAAGACTCCATATATCAAACACCAAATCCCATAATCCCTAGCGAACAATATCCCTGCGAGTTGCGAGCAGTGACTCTATCCGCTCGGCTCAGCTCACAACACAGCAGGTGAGCAGGACTCGTCTCAGCAGCAGACAGTAGCCTTTGGAACGCGGACATTGAAACAGAGCTAGTGGATAGTGTTGTCGCGACCCAAAACAAATCCCTGCTGTTTTATTCGGCAACGAGTCAAATGCATATAACATGCTTTGCAATCCTCGCGTCATAAAGTCCGAAATGAACGTTACGTTAGCATGAGCTAACAACAAGCTGTTCATAGCCATATAGAGAGAACAGCAGACGGGCAGAGTGAGGAGGAGGGGGCAGACATTCTCCCTTCTCTGTGTGTGTGTGTGCGTTTGGAAAGATCACATGAAGTCAGACGAGTATATTATATTGATAGTAAATGTACTGAGGGTGGACAGATAATGTTGATATTTAAACATAAAAAATACAATACAAAATAAATGTATTCATGATCATGCAACATAAAACGGTTGCGTGTTGTGAGTTCCAAAACATTTAACTTAAAGTTTAAAGCTCAATATATCAAAACGTGGCACTTTACAGTGAACAGGAGGTCTATGTGTATTAAAAACAATAGATTGTTTTTCCTTTAAAAGTCTGGAAGAGGTCAAAAATAAAAATGTCAAATGATATTTCCGTTGCCTTTTTTGAGTTGATCTAAATGTTACTGATTGTGTTAAATGGGCTTATGTTATGATATCGTCTCATATCGATTGCAGGCACCTGCATCGTATCATATCGTGGCATATATCAGCAAATATCGTATTGTTGTCCAAAGAATCTATATCGTATCGTATCGTGATGAAACTGGTGATTCCCACCCCTAGTAGAGTCCATACACCCAACACCAAATCCGATAATTCCTTACACGTAACGTGTCTGGCTGTGTGACGTCAACTTGTCAGCATAAAATGACAGCCAAACATGGCACTGCAACTAAATAACACAAATACAATAGGCACATTTGTGACTGTTACAAATATAACACATTTTATACTTGTGCTACAAGATTTTGGCCTGTGCTACAAAACGATCAACCTCTGTAGCACCAGTGCTATGTGCAAAAAAAGTTAACGTACAGCCCTGAGTAAGGAGTAGGTTTTTATTTGACTTTTGTGTTAGTGTATAGTTAAGATAAGTCTACCTTACGGAGTTTGTTTTGTTTTGTTTTACTCAGTTCATTCCTTTGGCATCATTCAAGCTCCTTTTCCTTCCCCCTCCCCCTTGGTTGTACGTCTCCAGAATCCACCATTTCCATTGTGTATTGGTCTGTTTTTGGTTGATTGTATACACTGTAAATATAATTGCACAATATATCACTTTCTTTCACCTAAATGTGTTGTGGTGGGCATTTATTTGGTTTATTTTTCCTTTGGTTCATTTATCACAACATCCTTTATGTTATTTACCCCTTCTCCTTGAAATACTGGGATTGTAAACAAATAATACAAAAAATTAAAGACAAGAATATGGAATAAGCTAGTATTTACAACGAGCCCAGTGGTCCCCTATAACACCCATGACACAGGTGTTGCCATGTGTTTAGTGAGGTAGTAAACAGGAACTATCGAATCAACACATGAAACGAATCATATTAAAAAAAATTTAAAATTTAATTCGTCACAAAAAGCAAGTGCGACCCAAGAAAATATATTCCCTCAAACAGAAAAACTAAATTCCCAGAAGATTTCAGACGGATACCATTTTCCAATCACACACATATTCAGCATTTGTCTTTCAAGCTACTTCTTTTTTGTCAAACAACTTGGGTCAATGGAAACCTGACTAGTAGCGACACAGACAGCGCTATCTAGTGAAACCCGACTAGTTACCAGGGGATCTTCCTGTGTCCCCTTTGGCTACGTCAGGACAAAGACAAGTGCTATTTAAGATGTCTGTCTCATTGTGGACAGGCCTATAAATACCCCCGGTGGGAGATGGGTTTCGTCGCAGCGTTGACACGGTACTCATCTCGTCCTGGGGTTGTCTTACATAAAAGCCTTGAGTGCTGAAAACCTAGTTTATGTACGATCCAACTGCATGACGAGCGAGGGCATCAGCATGGAGGGCCAACTGCTGCCTTGTGTATATAAAAAAAAAAACACACACACATAAATATAGAATAGTAATTGAAGAATGCTTCGACAATGATGTCAAAAACTGGAACTAAATGGGTATGTGTGTGATGAGCTGTATCAAAACCCATATTAGTAGTACTGTCAATTCAAGTAGTTGACTAGATTTAATAAATAGTTTTCAGCTGCTTGAGGTGAGGTGCGTTCTTGCTGAGTTGGTTCTTTAACCCCTTGGTTCTCAAAGTGAAGTCTTGGGGAATTCTTATTTCACTAATAATTTGTTTACAAGAAGTTGGCACAATTAAAGAATGTATAGGAAAGCCTATTCCGGTGTCACTTTCTCTCCTCTGTCATCTCCATATCTAAACAGTTATGTCATCCTCAACTACGATCAGGTCCATAAATATTTGGACAATCTTCATAGTTGTGTCTCTGTACACGACCCAATGGATTTGAAATGAAACAAGGTGTGCTTTAAGTGCAGATTGTCAGCTTTAATTTGAGGGTATTTATATCCAAATCAGGTGATGAACGGTGTAGGAATTACAATTTAGACATGTGCCTCCTCACCCTTTTTAAGGGACCAAATGTAATTGGACATTTGGCTGCTCAGCTGTTCCTTGGCCAGGTGTGTGTTATTCCCTCATTATTTCATTTACAAGGAGCAGACAAAGGGTCCAGAGTTCATTTTAAAGTGTGGTATTTGCATTTGGAATCTGTTGCCGTCAACTCTCAATATGAGGTCCAAAGAGCTGTGACTGATCAGTGAAGCAAGCCATCATTAGGCTGACAAATCTAAACAAACCCATCAGAGAGATAGCAAAAACACGTGGCCAAATCAACCATTTGGTACATTCTTAAAAAGAAAAAGAGCTAAGCATCACCAAAAGACCCAGGAGACTACAGAAAACAACAAGAATTCTTTCCCTGGTGAAGAAAAACCCATTCACAACAGTTGGTCAGATCAAGAAAACTCCAGGTATGTCCGTGTCAAAGTCGACAGTCAACAATCAAGAGAAGACTTCACCAGAGTGAATACAGCGGGTTCACCACAAAATGTAAACCATTGGTGATCCTAAAAAACAGGAAAACCAGAATAGAGTTTGTCAAAACAACATCTAAAAAAAAGCCTGTACAGTTCTGGAACAACACCCTATGGACAGATGAGACAAAGATCAATGTGTACCAGGATGATGGGAAGAAAAGAGTATGGAGAAGGAAAATAACTGCTCATGATCCAAAGCATACCAGCTCATCAGTGAAGCATGGTGGTAGTGTTATGGCGTGGGCATGTATGGCTGCAAATTAAACTGGTTCCCTTGTATTTATTGATGATGTGACTGCTGACAAAAGCAGCAGGATGAATTCTGAAGTGTTTCAGGCAATATTATCAGCTCATATTCAGCCAAATGCTTCAAAACTCATTGGACAGCGCTTCACAGTGCAGAAGCCTAGTAAGCCTTATATCCCTCTCGGTCTGATGCCTAGTAAGCCTTATATCTCCCTTGGTATGAAAGCTAGTACACCTTACATCTTCCCTATGGCCAGGTATTTGACTTCCCATGTGGTTGCAATACAGATATGTTACAGCAATACTTATAAAGATGCTCTTAAGAGTCTTTTAAGGTCAGTCTCTCCCATTGTCAGTTCAGCTGCAATATTCAACTCTTGGTCCTCTGGTTTTCTAGCTTCATGAGAGGGTGAGTGGGTTCATAAATACTCAATGCACCTCCCTGTTAGCTACAGTCAATTCCATATGAATTCTTAAAATGGAGAGGTGGTCCCCTTCGACTTAGCTTACAGCTTCCACATGATTACTGTCAAGCTCCTGTCGGCTGTGCTTGTACTGGCTCACAGGAGATATTTGTCTAATTACTACGTCACCTGTAAAAGGAGGTGCACTGGAGGGTTTACTTTCTGCCACACCAATCATCACAGACAGCTTTACCTGCAAGTACGCTTTCAACGCAAGGCACTTCTGGGCTGCTTTTCAAGTGTGTTTATGAAGTGCATAATTCACTGTGCTGCCCGACCTGTCGAGCCAATGTTTTCTGATCTGTTGCCAGGGCCTTTACATCTGCAGCTTACATAATAACCAGAATTAAATGTTAATGCCGGAAAACTCAACATGGCAATAAGGGAATTCTCCTTCCCCAGAATAGCAGATGCTTATTATGACACATCACCTGATCGCCAGCCATGAACACTTAGTTGTACAAAAAAAATAAAAAATAAGTTATCTGAGCCGTTCTCACTAACTCTGAGCCATAATGACTTTAGCCCCATCCCTCTTTAACCCCTACTGCTGGAGAATGACATCACTGTGGTATTTCAATGAGGATTGCCCAAGGCTGGTGACGAGTATCGCGACAGTTCTGGAGTGCTGTTGTTGCTCAATGTTGGAGAAGGGTGGGTCCCCGGTCTCCTCTTCGAGGCCTCCCCTGTGGTGGACTCTAGGTAACTAGGGGCTCAGGACATTGGTCTGCTGAAGCCACATGGGCCAGTTTGAACACGTCTCCTGGTGTAGGAGTCACTCACTTTAAGCTTTCTGGGGCTGGTTGACTGAAGTAACTCATTCATTCAGTTTCTGTATTTCAGAGCAGACCGCAGCATCAAATTCAGATAGAAGACGACCCTATACAACTTGTAAGGTGAGACTAGTTTTCCCTATCCATAGCAATTGTACAATATGATCAAATCTCAAATGAATAGCAACTGGGCATCCTGACATGTGGTTACACTGCTCAGGAAGAAAAGCGGCATGTCCCATTAAACCAGCATTAGTATGATGTAAGCAGTCACTCCATGCCTCATACCAACAATAACATGCCACTCACAACAGCTGCCCTAACAGCAAAGCTTTTCAAGGTACAGTATAATGCATCTGCCCTGTTAACTGGTGAATGTCCTGATGAATTGAAAATGGGAGACCCTGATGTAAACAAGACAAGTCTTTCTCTGGTCTGCATCCCCTTAACAATTGTGTGTACTGAGCTGTACTGTACCCATTCTGCAATATGTTAATAAAGTTTTCAATCAATCAATCAAACCTATAGAAAACACAGCAAACAATGTCACAGAAAACCAGGCCAACATAATGTATGCAGCCCTTCCAAAAACGCATGTCAAGAGAACATAATGACTTTTCATCCCCCCCCCCCCCCCCTACAGTATATCCAAAATGCGTCACGTCCAGTAGGTGCTTGCCGTGTGCAGCATAATACGATGCATCATTCATAATGTGATGCATTGTCCGTGCAGTTGTTTTTTTAGACCTAAATAAATATGCGACCGTGATGATGATGTGTCTAACATCTGTAACAATTCGCATTATGTAAGAAAGCAGCATGACATTATCAAAGAGGGGGGGGTGCCTCCGCAAGCCCCCTGCAGGTTGGTAGAGCTGGAGGGGTTATTGTTATTATTTCGAGCACACAAAGCAAGCAAGGGCTAAATAAATAACAACGTTCTTTGCGTTCTGCTATTCTGGAAAACACAACAACAGTGTAGTCTCTCAGTCCCCTCTCTGCAATGAAGAGTAACTGTCATCATGCGAAAAACTGGAGGTCGGCTACACCTATAGTACCACTGACATTCAAATAACAGCTGCTCAGCCAGTTGCCTAATGGCTGATATGATATTCCATACATTGCATGATCATGCATTCTATATGTAAATGCATGCAATCTAATGGAATACCAGCCATTCTAGGGCTACGACGCGAGCCAGCAGCCTGCAAGACATTTGACATTCCCCAGTGTCATAGAGAGTCAATATTATAGGCTACAGATCGGGACAGTTTTACGCATATAGGTAGTAAGGTATAGGCTCTCCTCGTCGTCAACAACAGACCTTGTAAATGTAGACTTGATGTTTCTTGAATCCACTCTTCCTAGACCGATCGGGTTTCTTCTTCTTGACGAGGAAGGGGACACAGACACAACACAAGTCGTGCGCTTGCTTGCTTGCTTACAAATACCTCACTCAAAAAAACTCACTCATTTTATACCCTATGAAGAAAAAAAAATGTGCGCGTCCCAGCTAGTCCATCCATACCACGATTCCCCGATACGCGTCCTCCTCTATACTCAAATCAAATGTCATTTTTTTTCATCGACAGAAGATAATCCATTTGTCTCTTCTTCCACAATTCTGTGTAAATAAAACAGTCCTCTCTCGTCACGTCGCCCCTCTTCGACACACAGCTTGCCTCTTTTCTTCTCTTATAATCGGTGCTGCTGCGAACGGCTGCAGGGTGGGATCTGTGTGTGGTGGGGATGGGAGGTTACAAGGGGAGGGCTCAGACCCGTTTACAGACAAGCACACCTACCTACCTACCGTCCTCCTAATATGTATAGTATACATTTGTCAGTCACTGAAATTATTATGTTATTTATGGGGGACCCTGATGTAAACAAGACGAAAGTCTTTCTCTGGTCTGCATCCCCATTAACAATTGTATGTATTGAGCTGTACTGTACTGTACCCATTCTGCAATCTGTTAATAAAGTTTTCAATCAATCAATGTGGCAAGAAATATGAGGAAGTGAAGAAAACTGTAGGAAGGCCTAGTAGCACACCCTTACATGGCTAAGTTCCTCTTGTCAGTTGTTGTGTGAACCTCATCTTTATTATGAATGTCCTCCATATTTTTGTTTGCCATATAGTGTGTGAGTCTTTCTGGACATAAAAGGATTGTTGGCATCCATTTTCATTCAAGAATTCATGTTATTCCAACATTTGGTATAAGTGAACAGAGTAGAATTGTAGGGAGCATGTGCATGTCTATGTTCCCCAGGTCCTATGTTCCCCGGGTCCTATGTTCCCCGCTTGATTGATTGATTGATTGATTGATTGATTGATTGATTGATTGATTGATTTATTGATTGAACATTTTAGACCACCAGCCCTGATTCCAAACTCTAACCTTAACCAACTTCGAAAGAGGGCCTAAGCTTAACCAGTTCGAAACAAGGCGGACATTAATAATTAATAAAATAATAAAAATTAATAAAAATGTCAATCAATTAATCAATCAAGCAGGGAACATAGGACCTGGGGAACATAGGACCCGGGGAACATAGGGATGATCCCGAATTGTATACAGAGATCCCAGCGTGTGTATACCCAGTGCCAGACCAATAATTACATACATTTACATTTACATTTTGTCATTTAGCTGACACTTTTATCCAAAGCGACTAGCAAGTTCTGTACGACAAGTCAGCAGGAAGGCCTACAAACTCTTACAGCTGAGTAACAATGATCATCAAACAGTGCTGAAACTTGGGTGTTGCAGTGTTGAGTGCATAGTAGTAAAGATATTAGTTGGTAGTAGTATAAGACAGTAAGAATGTTAGTATTTTTAAATTTTTTATTTCAGATATTGCTTGAAAGACTGGTCAGGTTTCGGCTGTCCTAACTGTGGTGGGAAGTTCGTTCCACCATTGTGGAGCGAGGACAGAGAATAGGTGCGGCTTCTCCTTGATGACCTTCCCAGACCTCGGATAGGAGTGGGTCTGAGGCGGCCAGAGGATGCAGAGCGGAGGGGTCTTGAGGGTGTGTAGTTAGAGACCATTGACCGGAGGTAGGCGGGAGCCTAATTAATTGTCAAGTGGCGAAGGAACAAACTCGCAGTGGGACATCAGCTCAGCTGGAACACAAAGGGGGAAGGTGTTTAATTAAACAGATGCGCAACATTATATATACAGGGGTCACAACTGTACACACCCACAGCGCACCTGACTGTCAGTCACCACTGTCCATCATACAGTCCCACAACACACAAATTAACATTTGTTTTTACAACGGAGAACATACACCTCAACACCCCCACTTGCTCTCACATTGTCGCCTTTTAGTCTCCGAACATACTAGATGTAACACACGTATTCAACTTGAATTTAGTAACAGGCTTTGCCATTACATCTGCTACCATCTGGTCTATGGATCAATACTCCAGACTTATTTTTCCATTATTGACCTTATGAAGTGATCAACATCATGTCCGCATGATTACATCTCTGTCTGCCTACACAGGGTTCTTTCCTAACACTATTGCACCTTGGTTATCATAGAACGTAGGGGGTGCGTACTGATACGTCAATACCTTCTAGTAGTTTTCCCATGTTACAGCTACAGCCAGGGCTTTTCTCTCCCCTGTCTGTCAGCAGGTCCCCACGTCCATATGGGTCTCTTCCTGTTCCCGCCTCACCATCATTCTTCCCACCTGTGCCGGTGACACACCTGCCGGCTTACACCCCATCACGGAACCAGGATAGGAGGCCTGCACCCCTGCCACTCCTGGTCCGAGTATTGTTTTCGCCTCACGTGGTATTAGGACTCTTCCCTGGACCTCTAGATATAATAGAGTTATATCTTTCCTAGTGTAATTTGTGTGCTCTGTATCCTGCGTCATATTAACCCCTCTTGCCTGCACCCCCCTGGACCTCACCTACCCATGTCGCCCATCTGTCTCTTCCCCACTCCCTGCTCTTCATCACCAGCCCCCTGCCCCCTTGTCCTTCCTCAGCTTCATTAAACATCCTAAACCGCCTCATTCTCCTGTGCCTGTATTCTGCTCTTGGGTTCTCTAGACACCCCCATAACATCCCAGGTACATACACAAGTGGACAGTGCAATAGTGCGGTGCTTTTTGGTTTTCCTTGAAATCACAGGACCACCTTTGTTTTGTCTTAGACACAATAACCGGTTGTGCTATGTCTGTCAGTTACATCAGCTTCTAGGCTCAGTGTATCATTGTCACATTTCCTGTAAGACTACTCTTTGTCCATTGTGTTGTTCAGATATCTCAGTACATGTTTCACAGTAGACCACTGCTCTTCTGTTGGATCAGTAAAGTACTGTGACAGTTTACTTACTACAAAACTTACATCTGGTCTTGTACATGTTGATGAATTAAGCTGCCCTGCCTCTCTGTATTTTCTGACATCTGACATCTTGTCTGCACCTTCTGTGTAGTTCAGCTTTTTCTCGCACCATAGGTTTACAATCCTGCATGTCAAACCTCTCCAGATATCTCCTCTGTGACATCTTCATACATTTTCCACTCTGATCAAAAATCTATACCAAGAATTTTTTTCAGTTTACCCATGTTTTTCATCTTGAATTTTGCTGTGAGCATTTCTTTCACATTCTTCAGTGCTTTCCCATAACTGGCTGCAATTATCAAGTCATCCACCCATATTATCATGATCACTTTATCACTCTCTGTTCCCCCTGTGTAAACACAATGATCAGCTGGGGTTTGCGCAAACGCATTTTCACTCAGATGCTCGTGCAAAGTCTTGTTCCAATTTCGGCAAGACTGTTTTAACCCAAATATAGACTTTTCTAGCCTATACACCAACTTTTCATTTGTACTGGATTTCAGCTCATGACCAGCATTTGGTTGTTCCCTATAGATCTTGCAATCAATTTGTGCATGTAGGTAGGCAGTTTTGACGTACATCTGATGAAAGGTCAGGCTTCCCTGTGCTGCTTATTGCATCAAAACTCTACTTTGATACTAGTCAAATTAGCAGTCTATACACCCATCTTTTAGTTACATACCATGCCTTGTATTTATCAGATCCATCAAAATTCTTCTCGATTGTATACCCATCTACTACCCCCCATCAATGCTTTCTTATCATCAGGTACAGTAAGTTGGTCAGGATCAATTTGGCATTTTTTCTCAGTGATTGCATTTCATCATCTATTGCACTACGACCCATTCCTTCAAGTGATTTGAGGTTACAGCTTCCCTGAATGTTTGGGGTACATTACTTATCAATCTGTAACAATAATCCATGTTGGTCAGTATCTGATCATCACCTTCCTCATCAGATACAGTACATATTCACTTAAATAACCTGCTTTCTTCCTCACTCTAGAAGGGTATCATGTAGGCTAATGGATTGCCTCATGGTTGGTCAAGTCAAGTCAAGAGTTTTAATTGTCACGGCATACAGGTATACAATGAAATGCGGGTGGTCTTGCCCGCAACAATGTGCAATACAGTGGTACAACATATAATAGAATAAAAAAAATGAAAAAACAACATTGTGCAGTAAACAGGTAACAGGTAACATGGAGTGACATCTCGGTATCTGTACATAGTTATTTACAGAGCATATGGGACATGCTAGTTAGCTTTGGTAGTGCAATACACTGTTCCTGTTATTCTAAATGAAAGTGTCCTTTCCTTTGGCCATAAGTGTGCGTGTGTGCGACATGAGTGTGTGCCCGCTCATGTTAAAGTGTTAAGTGGCTGCTCGTGTGTGAGCGTGCACAGCGTGCGTGTCGTGTGTGTGTTCATGTGTGCTTGTGTGTGGATAGTTCAATGTTCTGAGCACTCAATGTTCATTGTTCATGGCTCTGATGGCCTGGGGGAAGAAGCTGAGCCTAAGCCGCTCTGTCCTAGTAGCTGGGGTTCGCAGGCGTCTGCCTGACCTCAGCAGCTGAAACAGGCTGTTATTGGGGTGGTGAGGGTCTTTCATTATCCTGCAGGCTCTGGATTTGCACCTCTTGTTGTATAGAACCTGCAGGGGGGGTAGTGCAATACCCGTGGTACGCTCGGCTGAGCGCACCACTCTCTGTAGGGCCTTCTTGTCCTGTGCCGTGCTGTTTCTATACCAGGCAGTGATGTTTCCGGTCTCACAGTCGGGTGAGATACCTGCCTGTGCTTGGCTGTTCACCTTAGGCCTAGTTACTGGAACCTGGTTCTGAGTATGTCCTGGATTCACATCAGTATTTTGCCTGCTCTTACTAGCCCTATTCTGCACTTCAAAATCATTGTCACCAGGCGTCACGTCAGTCTGTGTCTGCCATTCTACCATTGATTTAGTCTCAAACTTCACTCACCAGGCTGTGATTCAGCACTTACCCACTGTCAGGATAATAGACATTGAGTCTAGTTTTATCTTGTCTCGTTTTTAAAGGCATAACAGATTGACACAAACCTTTGCATCGTAGAGATGTCAGGCCGTCTTCCTGTCAACATGAAGTCTGTTTTGTGAGATTGTTAAAGGCATCTGTTCCTCACTACAGCTGCCGTCTCATGTCTGATTCCATTTCTTCCGAATGGTGCCTGACAATCCTTTCCGATGAGTTCTGTACCATTGTCAGACCTGATACATTTGATCTTCCAGTATGATTCAAGATTCAAGATTGTTTATTGTCATGTGCACAGTTAAACAGACAGTTTGCCATACAATGAAAATCTTACTTTGCTAGTCCGCCCTTCACACAAAATCACACAATACTTAACTAAAACATATTTAAAAATTTTAAATACAAGCGAGTGCTAGAAAACAAGGTAAAAGATAAATATAATATATACAAGGCACAGTGAGTAACATTGCACGTTCCGATCAGTATTTACATATAAATGGAGGCGACAGTGGGTCACAGCAGCAGTATGGGGCTGTGTCAGCCAAATAACTTCTTTGTAGCTTGGACTGTGTCACTATTATACATATATATATATATGGATATATTGTTTTTTTTTTAAGTACACAAACATTGCACTAGAATAATCATCAGTGAATGAATGCAAACATATACCCAGTCTCTGGACTCCGGGTCTATTTGCCCTTCTAGATCTGCGTGCACCAACCCTAGAGATGCTTTGACTCTCATATCAGGCTCCCTGCTTCTAGTTTAGATAAACGTTCCCTGTGTGCACACTTTGCAATATATAGCGTGGGCCTGTCTACCTTACCCTCGGTTTTCATACCAGCATTGAAGGGGAGTCAGTGGATTTGGTCGAGGAGACATGATGTCAGCTGGGGGCCAAAGTAAACAAAGGGTGAGAGTAGGGATGTCCGATATTATCGGCTGATATTGGCATTAAAATGTGATTTTCAAAAAAGATAAATATATATATAATTTTCTTATTTATTTTTTTACATTTCTATAACCTTTATTTACCCAGGCAAGCAAGTAAGAACAAATTCTGATTTTATTTATTGTCAAAAGTATGCATAATGTATCGGTTGATATCGGTTGATATCGGTATTGGAAATTAAGAGTTGGACAATATCGGTATATCGGTATCGGTAAAAAAAACAATATCGAGCATCCCTAGAAGAGTATTCCTTTTCTTCTCTGTTGTTGCTCTTTCATGGGTGATATTGTTATCAGGAATTGTTCTATTTTTGACATAGGATAACACAAGGAAGTTTGGCGTGTGGATATCATGGAAAATGAGAACTAAATTGGCCTAATTTGACAAAACCCCGGTGAAGGGAGGTACCCACTTGATAACCCTGGTGATATGCTGGCTCTCACTGCCATTGGGGGCCATGTGGTACGGACGGTATGTAGCACTGGCATTGTCAATACCTATCAAAGCAGCACAGGTCTGTTGAAGTTGGTGATGCTATTTGGGGGCCATTATGGGCCACATAATACAGTGTGCAATTCCATAGTAAGTATTTATAGGCGTGCTAGACTTTCTTTTGGCAAAGGGAGTGGGTTTCTTCATTGAGCACTTATCCTTATCATGAGGGTTTGATTGATTGATTGATTGATTGATTTTGATTGATTGAAAACTTTATTAACAGATTGCAGAATGGGTACAATACAGTACAGCTCAATACACACAATTGTTAAGGGGATGCAGACCAGAGAAAGACTTTCGTCTTGTTTACATCAGGGTCCCCCATTTTCAATTCATCAGGACATACTGTATATGACATACATGACATACAGATAGACAGTACTGCTACATCTATACATTTATGACATACCAGATTTGCAAATACAGTACTGTTTGTGATACAAAAAGAGTCAAGAAAAGGGAGTATATACATTTGACGTAGAAACTGTACATTGGAGGAGTCCAGGGTACAAGTATCTTGTGTTTTATTATAAATTCCATCAACAACACTGTACATTTTGAACATCATCATAGTTACAGTGCCCTAGGATCTGCATTATCATTACACCCATTACATTGATCATCACATTCATCACTTACTGTATGCAAATAGTCTATTATACTTATAAATAGGCAAATAGGCAATAGCCAAAAAACGAAGAAACAAAGAAACATATAAACAACAGGGAACAATATGATTACACAAGAACATAAAACCACGAGTAACAGACAACAAATGCAGGAGCCAGTAGGGGAGACAGTCAGGAAGTAAGTAAGGGAGGGGGGGAGGGGGCAGGAGAGGAGAGAAGGTAGGGGAGGGGGAAAGGGGGGTGGTAGGTTGGAGGAGGGTGGTTATGGGTAGGGAAGGTTGTATGCTTGGGAGAACAGGTAGGTTTTGAGTCAGGATTTGAAGGTGGAGAGTGAGGGAGAGTCTCTGATGGTCTGAGGGAGGGTGTTCCAGAGTCCGGGTGCAGCTCGTGAGAAGGCCCGATCACCAAAACCTTTTAATTTGGATGACGGGACAGTGAGGGAAGCAGTGGAAGAGGACCGGAGGGATCGGGTGGGGTGGTAAGGGAGGAGGTCAGTCAGGTAGGGGTGAAGGTGAAGAGTAGTCATTTGAACTGTATGCGTTCCTTAATCAGGAGCCAGTGGAGAGAGTGGAGTGTTGATCAAGCAAACCTCTGCGTCTCCTCTGCGTCTCCTCTGCGTTCTCTACGATTCCGTTGCTCCTCGGGTCACCAGCCAACTCCACAGTGTGTCTCAGGCCTGGAACCTGTCGTCCAACTTCCAACTGTTTTTCTTTTGTCTTTTTATCTTTGCTCCCATCTACACAATTTAGGGGCATGAAGCCAATTCCCTTCCTGGTAATTGCGCTGCCCTACTGTTGGTCTGGGAAGGGTGTAGACTACCACATGCTGCCCTACTGTTGGTCTGGGAAGGGTGTAGACTACCACATGCTGCCCTACTGTCGGTCTGGGGAGGGTGTAGACTACCACATGCTGCCCTACTGTCGGTCTGGGGAGGGTGTCGACTACCACATGCTGCCCTACTGTTGGTCTGGGGAGGGTGACTGTAGACTATCACATGCTGCCCTACTGTCGGTCTGGGGAGGGTGTAGACTACCACATGCCTCCTCCTACCACATACAAGATCCTTCTTTTCCCCTGACAGCTAGGAGTTTCACTGGGAGAGCGTAATGCGCACAGAGGTTCATGCTATCTCCCCCAGATCCCCTCCCTGCTGAACAGGCCACCCAGTCCAGACCAGTAGGAGCTGCTATTGAACTCATACCCCACCAGTTTCCCACGGTCCATGAACACTGCCAATTGTGTTCATAAGGACGACTGACCAAGCCGAAAAAGGTACCGCTGCTATAGGAATTACTGTTGCAACCAAAGATGGCCCAGTCATTTCGTCACCCACAATTCATAATTCCTTCCATCTCTGTCAAACATTAGTTGAGATCAACGGCTAACGTTACCCACCTTTTCCATTGTGGGTCTCTCATCCCTTCTACTCGTGATGCTAGCTAGCTGATGTTAACTCACCGGACGGCGGACACACATGGTAAATTGGGACTAATCTCTCGCTGGTAAATCACTCGATAACTATCTCTGGGTAACTCTAGGCCCATAACCTGTTGACACAGTAGAATTGTACAGTGATCCTGGTCATGTATACCCAGTGCTAGACCATTAATTAATTGCCATGTGGCAGAGGAACAAACTCACAGTGGGCGGGCATCAGCTCAGCTGGAGCACAAAGGGGGAAGGGGTGTTATTAAACAGATGCGCAATTATATATACAGGTCACAACTGTACACACCAAACAGCGCACCTGCCTGTGGTCACCACTGGAGTGTCCATCATACAGTCCCATGTGACAACACACAAATTAACATTTGTTTTTACAATGGAGAGCATACATGGTTCAGGATTTTTAATCCACATAGTTATGGTAGAGTGTAGCACTTTTTCCTGTGCAAACAAATCCTGATGTCAAAAGATTTTCTGGGATTAAACATACCGGCAGTTGTGAAGAATCCATTAGCGAACCAAATATGGATGAGTGAAAAACAGGTTCTACACTTAAGACATGTGTTGACAAGAAGTCGTTGTGCAGAGTATGTTTCTTTTTTGGTCCCCAAGTCAATATTCCCAACATAGAACAAGACGTCTCCTTGTCAAATGTATTTGACTTAGTAACTTAAAACTCTACAATTTTATTACATAATGTATAGATTTACCCCAGACGAAAGAAGCATATAACTCAGTGTTGTCAGAGGAACAATGTTTTCAAACTTTATTATCTAAAGATAATTTGAGCAGTTTTAAATGTCTTGGGGTCACTATTTCAAATGACCTGAGCTGGCACTCCAATACCAGAACCATTGTTAAAAAGTCCCAGCAACGTCTTTTCTTTCTTAGGAAACTGAAAGAGTTCACAAATAACAGGGTGATTCTACACAACTTCTATCGCTGTGTGATTGAGAGCGTTCTTACTTCCTCCTGTACTATATGGTTTGGTAACATTACAGACCAGGAGAAGAAATCTCTGAACAGAATTGTGCGTCTCGCACGCAAGACAATCGGGGTTAGCCTGCCAGCTCTAGAAGAGAGCTATGGTGCCAGGCTGCTTTCCCGTGCCTCTGGCATTATCAACGACCCCTCTGGTCACCCAGCCGCAGGCCTCTTTGTCCCCCTCCCCTCGGGCAGACGCTACCACTCTATCACATGCTCTACCTCTCGGTTTACTAAGAGTTTCTTCCCCAGTGCTGTGCGCAGCCTGAATAACTCCAACGGCTAGATTTGTATATTATCCTATTTTGTTTCGGTGTGTTATTAGTCAGGTTGTGGAAGTGCTGTTTTTGTGTGTCTGTGCATCATGCACTTTGATTATATTTGTACTTTTACTGTAAATTGTGCCTCTATGCATTATGCACTTTACTATGATATGCACTTTTAGGGGATGTTGATATCAACTTTAGCATTTGTCATTTTATACTGTCTGTGTTTAAAAAAATAAAAATAAAAAATCTGTACTGTTTCTACTCTGCTCCTGTTTTGGATTAGTTGTAGACACACAGTGTTTGCTCTGTACCTGTATTCCAATGTGGATTCATCCATACTGTACATGGCAAATAAAATCTCTGAGTCTGACTCTGACGTGTGCGTTGTGTTCATTCTTAGTTAAAGACAGTAGAGGTTCACATTCACACTCCAACTGATTTGGATTGACCTCACAACTGCAAATACATGCGCTGTCCAAACAAATGTAAGTAGTTCACATTGTTTGAATAGTATACAGTACGTACATAAGACTTTTGCTGATACAGGGCGGCTGGATGGCGCAGCGGACATTGCGCTCGTCACCAACGCAAGAGACACCGGGTTCGACTCCGGCTGTCGGCGCTGCCTCCGGCTTGGGCCGGCCGTCATACTGGCTCAATTGGCAGAGTTAGCGGGTGGAAGTCGATGGGTAGTAACCTGGACGTTGTGGACAGCGACTCCTACAGGTCGGTTGGGGGACGCCTGCACAGCAGAGACAGGAAGTGGCGGGGACAGCGTGAGCCTCCCACACGTTACACCTCGCCAATGAGAGTCCGCGCTGGCAGGTGAAAAGATGTGACAGGCTGCCTCCTCGTGTATCGGAGGGGACACGTGATGCAAGGCTTCTATCCTCCCTACAACCGGCCAGTGGGGGGCATTTGCGAGCAACTTTCAAGACAGGGGAGGGAAGAATTGGCACAGTGGAATTGGGATGGGAGAAAAATTTAAAAAGGAGAAAAAGTGGATAAAAAAAAATAAAAAATTTGCTGATACAATACGTACAACGTAACATGATGACGTACAGCGTGGTGACGTTCAGCGGATGACGTACAGTGCGATGGCGTACAGCATGATGACGTACACCCGGCAAGCGTGAAGTCTCTCTTGGATGACCGGTTCTCCAGATATGTGAACCACAGACAGACACGTTCGTTATTATAGCGTCACCATCTGGCCAAATGGCAACAAAGACCCTAACTGCACTTCCTTGGTTCCTCAGCAACACTTGACAGATGATACTTTTTCACCCACTATTTGACTGACACTTGTGTACGACGTAAGGGAGTGACTGAGGGGTTGAGACTAGGGATGTGCGATATTATCGGCCTACCGATATTGGCATTCAAATGTAATATCGGAAATCATCGGTATCGATTAAAAAAATATATAATTTTTTTTTTTTTTACATTTATTTAAACTTTATTTACCCAGGCAAATTCTTATTTTATTTATTGTCAAAAGTATGCATAATGTTGTGTTAATTCCACGACATTGTCGCAAAATAATTGACCGACACGTAGTTTAAAATACCGAGCCGCTATATATTATCCCGCTTATTACATGGCTAACTTACTAACAATATACCTAATTCATTTGACAAATCGCAGTTCTGTGGCTCTGTCAGCCCAAATAAAGTGATTATTATTATCGCGGGCAGCCTCTGTTCTGGCTCCGCTGTAATCGTCACACACACTCCGCTGTCAGTGCAGCCGCGGCAGGTGTGTCTGATTTGCTGCACTGATGTGGGCTTGATTGCGAACAGCTGCGCACATCGGTCATTATTGTCCCACAGCGGTCATTATTGTGTAATAATGACCGCTGTCGGGGGGCTATTGACCAATCACAAGCAAGCATTTCGACGAATGTGAAAACGCCATGTAATAAGTAATGTCAATTACCTGAAATTATTCCGTTTTGGGGGGGGGGGGGGGAACCCTGCATATATCGGTATCGGTTGATATTGGTATCGGAAATTAAGAGTTGGACAATATCGGTATATCGGTAAAAAAGCCAATATCGAACATCCCTAGTTGAGACGGTTGAAAACTGCCACCTGTTTTTCAAGGGATTGATTTCCACAGCTCTATGACATTATTACCAGCCGGAGATAAAAAGAAAAAAAAAGGAAAGAATCCTCCCTTTGGCTCAGAAAGAGTGGAATACAACTCCCAACCAGGTGACATGCTGATTGAGTTGTGGCGGCCATTAGGGGCCATGTGGTAGAACATGTAGCATCAGCTTTGTCAATACCTGAAGCTCACATCAAAGGAGCACAGGTCTGTTGAAGTTGGTGATGCTGTTTGGGGGCCATTATGGGCCACGTGATACAGTTGTAGTGTGTCATTCCATAGTAAGTATTTATAGGCGTGCTAGACTTTCAGGCAATGGAAGTGGGTTTCTTCATTGAGCGCTTATCCTTATCATGAGTGCACAAGTATCTTGTGTTTTATTATAAATTCCATCAACAACACTGTAGTGTACATTTTGAACATCATCATAGTTACAGTGCCCCAGGATCTCATGCCATGTCTGCATATCATGACACCCATTACATTGATCATCACTTACTGTATGCAAATAGTCTATTATACTTATGAATGTGTAATTGGGTGCGCCGTCTCTGTCTTTTGGGACGTCTTCCCTTTTCTTGAAGATTACGGTCGCTACACCAGCAGTAGCTGGTGGAATACAACCCCGGCTGGGGGACCCCCCCCCCCCCCCCCCCCCCACTCTGAGTTCTGCACATTCAGGACAGGCTAGCATCACTGTACAAGATGACAGGCGCTTCACGTATGAAGAAGACACTCGCTGAGGGGCCAGGCTTAGGAGGGACAACAATGGAAGGAGACGTGGCCAGGAGGACCTGACACACAGTGAAACCTAGACGGGATCAAAACAGTCCTCTGTTGAACAAAAAAAAAGTGTTTGTGAGAGAGAGAGAGAGAGAGAGAGAGAGAGAGAGGAGAGAGAGAGAGAGAGAGAGAGAGAGAGAGAGAGGGGGGGGGGGGGGGGGGTCCATTTGACACAAACACAAAACCTGGCCCCACGCCGTAGGCCTTCCCGCTATTAGCTGAACAAGAGAAAGAGAGAGTGAGAGAGGGGGGGGGGGGGGTAGTTTGATGGTAATATCAGTTTTACCACGGTACCAGACCTTGTCTAAAGTTATGCATTGCTATGATACCACTTTTGTACAATTTAAACCAGGATGGTAATATCATGGTTTAATACAATTTAAAACCAGGTTGGTAATATCATGGTATAATATAATTTAAACCAGGATGGTAATATCATGGTATTTTCATTGTTCTCTGGTCACTAGTCACTACCATGATCGTAGTGACCAATAATACTATCATACTTTTTCGTAAGGGTGATGTTATTAACCCATCACCGCCCAATCAACTTAGATTAAGGAAGTAATTTTGAGTGTATAGTATTTTCTTTTGATGTACAATGACTAAAAGTCGATAGCCCTTAAACATTAGCACATTTCCTGTGACAAAATACTTCCCAAAGGTCAGTGAATACCACGATCACAACACCAGAGGGAGCTCCACAAATCATGTCAAACCCAGATTCGGCTCAAATAAGGGACTAAACACGTTTCGCAATTATGCCACATCAATGTGGAACGCCCTACCCAAAGCTGTAAAGGAATGTGGATCACTACCCACTTTCAAAACCTCTCTCAAGGGACACCTACGGGAGACTGCAATTCAACACTGGCCCTGTAAATATCCTAACCCAATCATTCCAACCCCCTCCAATGTACAGTCATTTACCTAGTATGGTTTTGTCAATAGTTCAATGTACAATTGTGTTTGTTTGTACAGTGTCTCCTCCCCCCCCCCCTCAATGTACAGTGTTACTTGTTTATACAGTGTGCCCCCCGCCCCCCCCCCCCAACCACCTCCAATGTAAATTACCCAGTATGGTTGTCAATATCCCAATGTACCCAACCCCCCCCACCCAACCTCCAATGTACAGTTTCTACGTCAAATGTATATACTCCCTTTTCTTGACTCCTTCTGTATCACAAACAGTACTGTATTTGCAAATCTGGTATGTCATAAATGTATAGATGTAGCAGTACTGACTATCTGTATGTCATGTATGTCATATATGTCTATATGAATTGAAAATGGGGGACCCTGATGGAAACAAGACAAACGTCTTTCTCAGGTCTGCATCCCTTAACAATTGTATGTATTGAGCCGTACTGTATTGTACCCATTCTGCAATCTGTTAAATAAAGTTTTCATTCATTCATTCATTTCATTCATTCATTCATTCATTCATTTCATTCACAAAATAACAACCAATGTAATAAAAAAAAGTCAACCAACGAACAAGATTCTTGTACCGGATCTCCTCTCTGGTAAACAAGAATACCCTGAAGACTCTGGCAGGAGCACTCATTCAAGGGTACTACGACTATGCTTGCACCTCATGGTACCAAAGCACATCAAAGGCCCTAAAAACAAGACTACAAACATCACAAAACAAACTGGTCAGACTACTGCTTGACCTTACTCCTAAAACCCACCTCACCCCTGCCCATTTTGACAACCTAGGATGGCTTAGAGTAGTAGACGACAGAGTACAGCAACTTGCAATGGGCCTGGTCTACAAGATACACTATACGACTAAGGTACCCATGTACATGTCGAAATACTTCCCAAAGGTCAGTGAATTCCATGACCACAACACCAGAGGGAGCTCCACAAATCATGTTAAACCCAGATTCGGCTCAAACAAGGGACTAAACACGGTTCGCAATTATGCCACAACAATGTGGAATGCCCTACCCACAGCCGTAAAATAATGTGAATCCCTACCCTCCTTCAAAACCGCTCTCAAAGAGCACCTACGGAGGCTGCAATTCAAAAACTGACCCCAGTAAATGTCCAATGTACAGTTTCTTCCCCCTCGAATGTATATATTTTCTTTTATGATCTCTGTCTCTTAAACAGTACTGTATATTTGTATGTCGTGTATGTCATAAATGTCAGAGAACAGGGCGAAGAGCCAGGTAGGACTGCGGGGAAGGATGAGAACAAGGGTTAGACACGGTCAAAGCACAATGGACTAGAGAACAATACGGGAGAGCAGAATAACACGACTAACTGGGAAATACGAAGTTACGATCTGGCAGCCTCATGACATCTGGGGCGGGGTTATATTACTGACGTAATTGGCCCACATACGTCAATCAGCTGCTCCGCTGACAGCAGCACACCTGCATTCTGCACCTGACTTGACGAGAGAATGAGAGAATGAGAGAGAGAGAGAGAGAGAGAGAGGGAGAGAGGGAGAGAGAGAGAGAGAGAGAGAGAGAGAGAGAGAGAGAGAGAGAGAGAGAGAGAGAGAGAGAGAGAGAGAGAGAGAGAGAGAGAGAGAGAGAGAGAGAGAGAGAGAGAGAGAGAGAGAGAGAGAAGCCAGGTAGGGACTGTGACAGCTATGATGCCTGAATTTCCCCAAGGGGATCAATAAAGGAATATCTTATCTTATCTATCTTATATTATAGATAAGTACAAAAGTGGTACCATAAGTGATACAGTACATAACCTTTACCATGGCAGTATGGTAACTTATTTATACAATGGCCATGATACAATTTAAATTACCATCAAACTACCATGATACGTTTTTGTAAG